>NW_027138435.1:0-47913 GCF_035084215.1 Heptranchias perlo
TGGTATAGGAGTCAGCGCAGATAACGAATGCTGGAATCATGTGGAGTGGGGAGAAAATGGCTTCAATCAGAGGGCAACACTGATTTAAAGTGATAGGCACCATTTTGGGACTTAACGCTCAACTCAACGCACAGTCCCCGACCATCTGAACGTGCCTGGAGGACCCCCCATTGGCGCTATTTAAAGGGACCATGCAGGATTTACAGGTTAGTGGCTGGATTATTGCTTCTGGCTGCTCAGTCATTTGGAACTGCCTTTGGAGGTCTCCTAGACTTGAATACCAGGACGCGGGGACATGGCCGAACATTTAGAGCCAGGACGTGCAGGAGTGAAGTCAGGAAATGCTTCTCCACGCAAAGGGTGGGAGATGTTTGGAATGCCCTTCTGCAAACGGCAGTTGATGCTAGCTCACTTGAGAATGTGAAATCTGAGATTGATCGATTTCTGTGAACCAAGGGTATTAAGGGATATGGGGCTAAGGCGGGTATATGGAGTGAGGTCACAGGTCCACCATGATCTGATCGAATGGTGGAACAGGCTCGAGGGGGCTAAATGCCACCGCCACTTGCTGCCTCCTGATATGTGCCAGCTTCTCCTGCAAGAAAGCGGGACGTGTGACTGGCTGATGTGCCTATCATGGTTGAATAGCTGCCAGTGTGTGTGTGGCCTGAGTGTTGTGGGTGGGCAGCTTGCAACGGTGGGAGGGTTGAGTACTGATGGAAAGAGTTTGTTGGTATGTGGGTGATGGGGGTGTAGTGTGTGGTGCAGTTGGTGGGAGACGCCACTTGACAGTTGACCTCACTCACCTTGACCACTCATGTCAGAGCATTGAACTTCTTCCTGCACTGCATCCATGTTCATGATGCTGTGCGCCCGGCATTGACTTCATCCCCCACTGCCTCCCGCTGCCTTTTGGGTGTATGTCTGGAGGGCCTCTTGCTCCCCCCTCCCCCGCGGATATAGGATGTCCCTCCTTCCGTCCCCCTCTTGCACCAAGGCCTCTGGTGCACCAGCAGAGAACCTCGGCGCACGGACTCTCAGATCGGCAGATTGGTGAGGCCTGGGGTGCAGATTGGAGGATGTGGGATTTAGTGGTGCGCAACCTTTATTCAATGTTTCAACATAACTCATCAGTGTGCAAAGATAGGGATGGGACCTGCATCTGTGCTTTACGTGTGCGATGTCTGATCTCCGTTCAGACTCCGTACAGACACCAGGCTGTTATATTCAGCGAATAACAGGTACCAGCTCCCTTTAAGAGATTTCTAACAGGCAGCCTGCCTTTAAGAGATTGGAGCCTCCCCCTGCTGGTGGAAAGTGCGAATTGCATGGAATCCTCGTTCAACAGTGATTTCCAACGCGGATTGCAGGTCAGTCCTCAGACCTGATGAAAATCTCGTCCTGCCCACGCCGGGACCATTGGGCGGGGGGTAATGGGGGATTGTGCTGCCCGCGCCCAAAAACAGGCCCGATCCAATTTTTCCACCCTGCAGCCTCCTTCGTGCCGAGCTGCTCCCAGCTGGGCCTGGCGGCATCTCATCACCCGTCGCTGTCAAAGTCCCCACTGCCCTCAACTTCTTCGCCTCCCGATCGTTCCAGGGTGCCACCGGGGACATCGCCGGGGTCTCTCAGTCGTCTGCACACAAGTGCATGAGGCAGGCCACGGGCGGCTTGTTTCGCAGGTCCTCGCACTGCGTCAACTTCCCCATGGACGGCCTCAGCCAGACGGAGAGGGCAGTGGGATTCCACGCTGTGGCTGGCTTCCCTCGGGTGCAGGGTGTAATCGATTGCACCCATATAGCAATACGAGCACCTCCATAGGACTATCACTCCATCAACACTCAGCTCATCTGTGACCACCGCAAGAGGTTCCTTCACCTGTGCGCCAGATACCCTGGCAGCTGCCACGATTGCTTCATCCTCCGGGAGTCCAACATCCCACCCCTCTTCCACGCACCGAACGCCCGCAAGGGCTGGCTCCTCGGGGACAAGGGAATACCCCCTGCACACGTGGCTCAGGACACCTCTGAGGAACCCCGTCACCGAGCAACAGCGTCGATATAACGACAGCCGCACCGCCACCAGGGCTGCTCAAGATGGGCCTCGGGTGCCTTGATCGTTCTGAGGGAGAGCCTCAATACGCACCAGACAGAGTGGGACGCATTATGGTCGTCTGTTGTACCCTGCACAACAGGGCACAACAGAGAGGGGGGGCCGCTGGAGGAGGCTCCATCCCCTCAACCACCATGCACACCTGCCAGCCACAGTGAGGAGGAGCAGGAGGAGGAGGAGGAGGAGGAGGAGGAAGACGAGGATGAGGAGGAGGACGAACCCATGGGCAGAGTAACGGCTCACCTGGCTGCTCGTGAGGGGTGAGTTATTTTGGGGTATTTATTGGGATTAATCTTGGGATCAGTTATTTTGGGGTATTTATTGGGTTTAATCTTGGGGTGAGTTATTTTGAGTATTTATTGGGGTTAATCTTGGGGTGAGTTATTTTGGGGTATTTATTGGGTTTAATCTTGGGGTGAGTTATTTTGGGGTATTTATTGGGTTTAATCTTGGGGTGAGTTATTTTGGGGTATTTATTGGGTTTAATCTTGGGGTGGGTTATTGTGGGTATTTATTGGGTTTAATCTTGGGGTGGGTTATTTTGGGGTATTTATCGGGTTTAATCTTGGGGTGGGTTATTTTTGGGTATTTATTGGGTTTAATCTTGGGGTGAGTTATTTTGGGATATTTATTGGGTTTAATCTTGGGGTGGGTTATTTTGGGGTATTTATTGGGTTTAATCTTGGGGTGGGTTATTTTGGGGTATTTATTGGGTTTAATCTTGGGGTGAGTTATTTTTGGGTATTTATTGGGTTTAATCTTGGGGTGGGTTATTTTGGGGTATTTATTGGGTTTAATCTTGGGGTGGGTTATTTTTGAGTATTTATTGGGTTTAATCTTGGGGTGGGTTATTTTTGAGTATTTATTGGGTTTAATCTTGGGGTGGGTTATTGTGGGGTATTTATTGGGTTTAATCTTGGGGTGAGTTATTTTGGGGTATTTATCATGTTTAATCTTGGGGTGGGTTATTTTTGGGTATTTATTGTGTTTAATCTTGGGGTGGGTTATTGTGGGGTATTTATTGGGTTTAATCTTGGGGTGGGTTATTTTGGGGTATTTATTGGGGTTAATCTTGGGGTGAGTTATTTTGGGGTATTTATTGGGGTTAATCTTTGGGTGAGTTATTTTTGAGTATTTATTGGGTTTAATCTTGGGGTGGGTTATTGTGGGGTATTTGTTGGGGTTAATCTTGGGGTCGGTTATTTTGGGGTATTTATTGGGTTTAATCTTGGGGTGGGTTATTTTGGGGTATTTATTGGGTTTAATCTTGGGGTGGGTTATTGTGGGTATTTATTGGGTTTAATCTTGGGGTCGGTTATTTTGGGGTATTTATTGGGTTTAATCTTGGGGTGGGTTATTGTGGGGTATTTGTTGGGGTTAATCTTTGGGTGAGTTATTTTTGAGTATTTATTGGGTTTAATCTTGGGGTGGGTTATTGTGGGTATTTATTGGGTTTAATCTTGGGGTCGGTTATTTTGGGGTATTTATTGGGTTTAATCTTGGGGTGGGTTATTTTGGGGTATTTATTGGGTTTAATCTTGGGGTGGGTTATTGTGGGTATTTATTGGGTTTAATCTTGGGGTCGGTTATTTTGGGGTATTTATTGGGTTTAATCTTGGGGTGGGTTATTTTGGGGTATTTATTGGGGTTAATCTTGGGGTGAGTTATTTTTGGGTATTTATTGGGGTTAATCTTGGGGTGGGTTATTTTGGGGTATTTATTGGGTTTAATCTTGGGGTGGGTTATTTTGGGGTATTTATTGGGTTTAATCTTGGGGTGGGTTATTTTGGGGTATTTATCAGGTTTAATCTTGGGGTGGGTTATTTTTGGGTATTTATTGGGTTTAATCTTGGGGTGGGTTATTTTTGGTTATTTATTGTGTTTAATCTTGGGGTGGGTTATTTTTGGGTATTTATTGGGGTTAATCTTGCGGTGAGTTATTTTTGGGTATTTATTGGGTTTAATCGTGGGGTGGGTTATTTTGGGGTATTCATTGGGTTTAATCTTTGGGTCGGTTATTTTGGGGTGTTTATTGTGTTTAATCTTGGGGTGGGTTATTTTTGGGTATTTATTGGTTTTAATCTTGGGGTGAGTAATTTTTGGGTATTTATTTCGTTTTAATCTTGGGGTGGGTTATTTTGGGGTATTTATTGGGGTTAATCTTGGGGTGAGTTATTTTTGGGGTATTTATTGGGTTTAATCTTGGGGTTGGTTATTTTGGGGTATTTATTGGGGTTAATCTTGGGGTGGGTTATTTTGGGGTATTTATAGGGTTTAATCTTGGGGTTAGTTATTTTGGGGCATTTATCGGGTTTAATCTTGGGGTGATTTATTTTGGGATATTTATTGGGTTTAATCTTGTGGTGGGTTATTTTGGGGTTTTTATCGGGATTAATCTTGGGGTGGGTTATTTTGGGGTATTTATTGGGTTTAATCTTGGGGTGGGTTATTTTGGGGTATTAATTGGGTTTAATCTTGGGGTGGGTTATTTAGTGGTATTTATCGGGTTTAATCTTGGGGTGGGTTATTGTCGGGTATTTATCGGGATTAATCTTGGGGTGGGTTATTGTGGGGTATTTATTGGGTTTAATCTTGGGGTGGGTTATTGTGGGGTATTTATTGGGTTTAATCTTGGGGTGGGTTATTGTGGGGTATTTATTGGGTTTAATCTTGGGGTGGGTTATTGTGGGTATTTATTGGGTTTAATCTTGGGGTGGGTTATTGTGGGTATTTATTGGGTTTAATCTTGGGGTGGGTTATTGTGGGGTATTTATTGGGATTAATCTTGGGGTGGGTTATTGTGGGGTATTTATTGGGATTAATCTTGGGGTGGGTTATTGTGGGGTATTTATTGGGTTTAATCTTGGGGTGCGTTATTGTGGGGTATTTATTGGGTTTAATCTTGGGGTGGGTTATTGTGGGTATTTATTGGGATTAATCTTGGGGTGGGTTATTGTGGGGTATTTATTGGGTTTAATCTTGGGGTGGGTTATTGTGGGGTATTTATTGGGTTTAATCTTGGGGTGGGTTATTGTGGGGTATTTATTGGCTTTAATCTTGGGGTGGGTTATTGTGGGGTATTTATTGGGTTTAATCTTGGGGTGGGTTATTGTGGGGTATTTATTGGGTTTAATCTTGGGGTGGGTTATTGTGGGTATTTATTGGGTTTAATCTTGGGGTGGGTTATTGTGGGGTATTTATTGGGTTTAATCTTGGGGTGGGTTATTGTGGGTATTTATTGGGTTTAATCTTGGGGTGGGTTATTGTGGGGTATTTATTGGGTTTAATCTTGGGGTGGGTTATTTTGGGGTATTTATTGGGTTTAATCTTTTTTTTAATTCGTTCACGGGATGTGGGCGTCGCTGGCGAGGCCGGCATTTATTGCCCATCCCTAATTGCCCTCGAGAAGGTGGTGGTGAGCCGCCTTCTTGAACCGCTGCAGTCCGTGTGGTGACGGTTCTCCCACAGTGCTGTTAGGAAGGGAGTTCCAGGATTTTGACCCAGCGACAATGAAGGAACAGTGATATATTTTCCAAGTCGGGATGGTGTGTGACTTGGAGGGGAACGTGCAGGTGGTGTTGTTCCCATGTGCCTGCTGCTCTTGTCCTTCTAGGTGGTAGAGGTCGCGGGTTTGGGAGGTGCTGTCGAAGAAGCCTTGGCGAGTTGCTGCAGTGCATCCTGTGGATGGTACACACTGCAGCCACAGTGCGCCGGTGGTGAAGGGAGTGAATGTTTAGGGTGGTGGATGGGGTGCCAATCAAGCGGGCTGCTTTATCTTGGATGGTGTCGAGCTTCTTGAGTGTTGTTGGAGCTGCACTCATCCAGGCAAGTGGAGAGTATTCCATCACACTCCTGACTTGTGCCTTGTCGATGGTGGAAAGGCTTTGGGGAGTCAGGAGATGAGTCACTCGCCGCAGAATACCCAGCCTCTGACCTGCTCTCGTAGCCACAGTATTTATATGGCTGGTCCAGTTAAGTTTCTGGTCAATGGTGACCCCCAGGATGTTGATGGTGGGGGATTCGGCGATGGTAATGCCGTTGAATGTCAAGGGGAGGTGGTTAGACTCTCTCTTGTTGGAGATGGTCATTGCCTGGCACTTATCTGGCGCGAATGTTACTTGCCATTTATAAGCCCAAGCCTGGATGTTGTCCAGGTCTTGCTGCATGCGGGCTCGGACTGCTTCATTATCTGAGGGGTTGCGAATGGAACTGAACACTGTGCAATCATCAGCGAACATCCCCATTTCTGACCTTATGATGGTGGGAAGGTCATTGATGAAGCAGCTGAAGATGGTTGGGCCTAGGACACTGCCCTGAGGAACTCCTGCAGCAATGTCCTGGGGCTGAGATGCTTGGCCTCCAACAACCACTACCATCTTCCTTTGTGCTAGGTATGACTGCAGCCACTGGAGAGTTTTCCCCCTGATTCCCATTGACTTCAATTTTACCAGGGCTCCTTGGTGCCACACTCGGTCAAATGCTGCCTTGATGTCAAGGGCAGTCACTCTCACCTCACCTCTGGAATTCAGCTCTTTTGTCCATGTTTGGACCAAGGCTGTAATGAGGTCTGGAGCCGAGTGGTCCTGGCGGAACCCAAACTGAGCATCGGTGAGCAGGTTATTGGTGAGTAAGTGCCGCTTGATAGCACTGTCGACGACACCTTCCATCACTTTGCTGATGATTGAGAGTAGACTGATGGGGCGGTAATTGGCCGGATTGGATTTGTCCTGCTTTTTGTGGACAGGACATACCTGGGCAATTTTCCACATTGTCGGGTGGATGCCAGTGTTGCAGCTGTACTGGAACAGCTTGGCTAGAGGCGCAGCTAGTTCTGGAGCACAAGTCTTCAGCACTACAGCTGGGATGTTGTCGGGGCCCACAGCCTTTGCTGTATCCAGTGCACTCAGCCGTTTCTTGATATCACTAGGAGTGAATCGAATTGGCTGAAGACTGGCTTCCGTGATGGTGGGGATATCGGGAGGAGGCTGAGATGGATCATCCACTCGGCACTTCTGGCTGAAGATGGTTGCAAACGCTTCAGCCTTGTTTTTTGCACTCACGTGCTGGACTCCGCCATCATTGAGAATGGGGATGTTTGCAGAGCCTCCTCCTCCCGTTAGTTGTTTAATTGTCCACCACCATTCACGACTGGATGTGGCAGGACTGCAGAGCTTTGATCTGATCCGTTGGTTGTGGAATCGCTTAGCTCTGTCTATAGCATGTTGCTTCCGCTGTTTAGCATGCATGTAGTCCTGAGTTGTAGCTTCACCAGGTTGGCACCTCATTTTTAGGTACGCCTGGTGCTGCTCCTGGCATGCTCTTCTACACTCCTCATTGAACCAGGGTTGATCCCCTGGCTTGTTGGTAATGATAGAGTGAGGAATATGCCGGGCCATGAGGTTACAGATTGTGCTGGAATACAATTCTGCTGCTGCTGATGGCCCACAGCGCCTCATGGATGCCCAGTTTTGAGCTGCTAGATCTGTTCTGAATCTATCCCATTTAGCACGGTGGTAGTGCCACACAACACGTTGGATGGTGTCCTCAGTGCGAAGACGGGATTTCATCTCCACAAGGACTGTGCGGTGGTCACTCCTACCAATACTGTCATGGACAGATGCATTTGCGACAGGTAGATTGGTGAGGACGATGTCAAGTAAGTTTTTCCCTCGTGTTGGTTCGCTCACCACCTGCCGCAGGCCCAGTCTAGCAGCTATGTCCTTCAGGACTCGGCCAGCTCGGTCAGTAGTGGTGCTACCGAGCCACTCTTGGTGATGGACATTGAAGTCCCCCACCCAGAGTACATTCTGTGCCCTTGCTACCCTCAGTGCTTCCTCCAAGTGGTGTTCAACATGGAGGAGGACTGATTCATCAGCTGAGGGAGGACGGTAGGTGGTAATCAGCAGGAGGTTTCCTTGCCCATGTTTGACCTGATGCCATGAGATTTCATGGGGTCCAGAGTCAATGTTGAGGACTCCCAGGGCCACTCCCTCCTGACTGTATATCACTGTACCGCCACCTCTGGTGGGTCTGTCCTGCCGGTGGGACAGGACATACCCAGGGATGGTGATGGAAGTGTCTGGGACGTTGGCTGAAAGGTATGATTCTGTAAGAATGGCTATGTCAGGCTGTTGCTTGACTAGTCTGTGGGACAGCTCTCCCAATTTTGGCACAAGTCCCCAGATGTTAGTGAGGAGGACCTTGCAGGGTCGACTGGGCTTGGTGTTTTGCCGTTGTCGTGTCCGGTGCCTAGTGGTCCGATGCCGGGTGGTCCGTCCGGTTTTATTCTTATTGTGACTTTTCGTCGCGAGATTTTACAACTGAGTGGCTTGCTGGGCCATTTCAGAGGGCAATTAAGAATCAACCACATTGCTGTGGGTCTGGAGTCACATATAGGCCAGACCGGGTAAGGGCCATCATTACTGATACTAGTATTTTAATTCCAGATTTTATTTTTTAATTATTTGAATTTAATTAATTAATTGAATTTAAATTCGCCAGCTGCCGTGGCGGGATTTGAACTCATGACTCTGGATTTGGTCCAGGCCTCTGGATTACTAGCCCAGTAACATAACCACTATGCTACCGTACCCCGTTATTGTGGGGTATTTATTGGGTTTAATCTTGGGGTGGGTTATTGTGGGGTATTTATTGGTTTTAATCTTGGGGTGGGTTATTTTGGGGTATTTATTGGGTTTAATCTTGGGGTGGGTTATTTTGGGGTATTTATTGGGTTTAATCTTGGGGTGGGTTATTGTGGGTATTTATTGGGTTTAATCTTGGGGTGGGTTATTGTGGGTATTTATTGGTTTTCATCTTGGGGTGGGTTATTTTGTGATATTTATTGGGTTTAATCTTGAGGTGGGTTATTTTGGGGTATTTATTGGGTTTAATCTTGGGGTGGGTTATTGTGGGGTATTTATTGGGTTTAATCTTGGGGTGGGTTATTGTGGGTATTTATTGGGTTTAATCTTGGGGTGGGTTATTGTGGGGTATTTATTGGGTTTAACCTTGGGGTGGGTTATTGTGGGGTATTTATTGGGTTTAATCTTGGGGTCGGTTATATTGGGGTATTTATTGGGTTTAATCTTGAGGTGGGTTATTTTGGGGTATTTATTGGGTTTAATCTTGGGGTGGGTTATTTTTGGGTATTTATTGGGGTTAATCTTGGGGTGGGTTATTTTGGGGTATTTATTGTGTTTAATCTTGGGGTGGGTTATTTTGGGGTATTTATTGGGTTTAATCTTGGGGTGAGTTATTTTGGGGTATTTATCAGGTTTAATCTTGGGGTGGGTTATTTTTGGGTATTTATTGGGTTTAATCTTGGGGTGGGTTATTTTTGGGTATTTATTGTGTTTAATCTTGGGGTGGGTTATTTTTGGGTATTTATTGGGGTTAATCTTGGGGTGAGTTATTTTTGGGTATTTATTGGGTTTAATCGTGGGGTGGGTTATTTTGGGGTATTCATTGGGTTTAATCTTGGGGTCGGTTATTTTGGGGTGTTTATTGTGATTAATCTTGGGGTGGGTTATTTTTGGGTATTTATTGGTTTTAATCTTGGGGTGAGTAATTTTTGGGTATTTATTGGTTTTAATCTTGGGGTGGGTTATTTTGGGGTATTTATTGGGGTTAATCTTGGGGTGAGTTATTTTTGGGGTATTTATTGGGTTTAATCTTGGGGTTGGTTATTTTGGGGTATTTATTGGGGTTAATCTTGGGGTGGGTTATTTTGGGGTATTTATCGGGTTTAATCTTGGGGTGAGTTATTTTGGGATATTTATTGGGTTTAATCTTGTGGTGGGTTATTTTGGGGTTTTTATCGGGATTAATCTTGGGGTGGGTTATTTTGGGGTATTTATTGGGTTTAATCTTGGGGTGGGTTATTTTGGGGTATTAATTGGGTTTAATCTTGGGGTGGGTTATTTAGTGGTATTTATCGGGTTTAATCTTGGGGTGGGTTATTGTCGGGTATTTATCGGGATTAATCTTGGGGTGGGTTATTGTGGGGTATTTATTGGGTTTAATCTTGGGGTGGGTTATTGTGGGGTATTTATTGGGATTAATCTTGGGGTGGGTTATTGTGGGGTATTTATTGGGATTAATCTTGGGGTGGTTATTGTGGGGTATTTATTGGGTTTAATCTTGGGGTGGGTTATTGTGGGGTATTTATTGGGTTTAATCTTGGGGTGGGTTATTGTGGGTATTTATTGGGTTTAATCTTGGGGTGGGTTATTGTGGGTATTTATTGGGTTTAATCTTGGGGTGGGTTATTGTGGGGTATTTATTGGGATTAATCTTGGGGTGGGTTATTGTGGGGTATTTATTGGGTTTAATCTTGGGGTGGGTTATTGTGGGGTATTTATTGGGTTTAATCTTGGGGTGGGTTATTGTGGGGTATTTATTGGGATTAATCTTGGGGTGGGTTATTGTGGGGTATTTATTGGGTTTAATCTTGGGGTGGGTTATTGTGGGGTATTTATTGGGTTTAATCTTGGGGTGGGTTATTGTGGGGTATTTATTGGCTTTAATCTTGGGGTGGGTTATTGTGGGGTATTTATTGGGTTTAATCTTGGGGTGGGTTATTGTGGGGTATTTATTGGGTTTAATCTTGGGATGGGTTATTGTGGGGTATTTATTGGGTTTAATCTTGGGGTGGGTTATTGTGGGGTATTTATTGGGTTTAATCTTGGGGTGGGTTATTTTGGGGTATTTATTGGGTTTAATCTTTTTTTAAATTCGTTCACGGGATGTGGGCGTCGCTGGCGAGGCCGGCATTTATTGCCCATCCCTAATTGCCCTTGAGAAGGTGGTGGTGAGCCGCCTTCTTGAACCGCTGCAGTCCGTGTGGTGACGGTTCTCCCACAGTGCTGTTAGGAAGGGAGTTCCAGGATTTTGACCCAGCGACAATGAAGGAACAGTGATATATTTTCCAAGTCGGGATGGTGTGTGACTTGGAGGGGAACGTGCAGGTGGTGTTGTTCCCATGTACCTGCTGCTCTTGTCCTTCTAGGTGGTAGAGGTCGCGGGTTTGGGAGGTGCTGTCGAAGAAGCCTTGGCGAGTTGCTGCAGTGCATCCTGTGGATGGTACACACTACAGCCACAGTGCGCCGGTGGTGAAGGGAGTGAATGTTTAGGGTGGTGGATGGGGTGCCAATCAAGCGGGCTGCTTTATCTTGGATGGTGTCGAGCTTCTTGAGTGTTGTTGGAGCTGCACTCATCCAGGCAAGTGGAGAGTATTCCATCACACTCCTGACTTGTGCCTCGTCGATGGTGGAAAGGCTTTGGGGAGTCAGGAGATGAGTCACTCGCCGCAGAATACCCAGCATCTGACCTGCTCTCGTAGCCACAGTATTTATATGGCTGGTCCAGTTAAGTTTCTGGTCAATGGTGACCCCCAGGATGTTGATGGTGGGGGATTCGGCGATGGTAATGCCGTTGAATGTCAAGGGGAGGTGGTTGGACTCTCTCTTGTTGGAGATGATCATTGCCTGGCACTTATCTGGCGCGAATGTTACTTGCCATTTATAAGCCCAAGCCTGGATGTTGTCCAGGTCTTGCTGCATGCAGGCTCGGACTGCTTCATTATTTGAGGGGTTGCGAATGGAACTGAACACTGTGCAGTCATCAGCGAACATCCCCATTTCTGACCTTATGATGGTGGGAAGGTCATTGATGAAGCAGCTGAAGATGGTTGGGCCTAGGACACTGCCCTGAGGAACTCCTGCAGCAATGCCCTGGGGCTGAGATGCTTGGCCTCCAACAACCACTACCATCTTCCTTTGTGCTAGGTATGACTCCAGCCACTGGAGAGTTTTCCCCCTGATTCCCATTGACTTCAATTTTACCAGGGCTCCTTGGTGCCACACTCGGTCAAATGCTGCCTTGATGTCAAGGGCAGTCACTCTCACCTCACCTCACCTCTGGAATTCAGCTCTTTTGTCCATGTTTGGACCAAGGCTGTAATGAGGTCTGGAGCCGAGTGGTCCTGGCGGAACCCAAACTGAGCATCGGTGAGCAGGTTATTGGTGAGTAAGTGCCGCTTGATAGCACTGTCGATGACACCTTCCATCACTTTGCTGATGATTGAGAGTAGACTGATGGGGCGGTAATTGGCCGGATTGGATTTGTCCTGCTTTTTGTGGACAGGACATACCTGGGCAATTTTCCACATTGTCGGGTGGATGCCAGTGTTGCAGCTGTACTGGAACAGCTTGGCTAGAGGCGCAGCTAGTTCTGGAGCACAAGTATTCAGCACTACAGCTGGGATGTTGTCGGGGCCCACAGCCTTTGCTGTATCCAGTGCACTCAGCCGTTTCTTGATATCACTAGGAGTGAATCGAATTGGCTGAAGACTGGCTTCCGTGATGGTGGGGATATCGGGAGGAGGCTGAGATGGATCATCCACTCGGCACTTCTGGCTGAAGATGGTTGCAAACGCTTCAGCCTTGTTTTTTGCACTCACGTGCTGGACTCCGCCATCATTGAGAATGGGGATGTTTGCAGAGCCTCCTCCTCCCGTTAGTTGTT
Organism: Heptranchias perlo; assembly: GCF_035084215.1. NCBI lineage: Eukaryota > Metazoa > Chordata > Chondrichthyes > Hexanchiformes > Hexanchidae > Heptranchias > Heptranchias perlo. The sequence goes on from NW_027138435.1 coordinate 12,640, forward strand.
TAATTGTCCACCACCATTCACGACTGGATGTGGCAGGACTGCAGAGCTTTGATCTGATCCGTTGGTTGTGGAATCGCTTAGCTCTGTCTATAGCATGTTGCTTCCGCTGTTTAGCATGCATGTAGTCCTGAGTTGTAGCTTCACCAGGTTGGCACCTCATTTTTAGGTACGCCTGGTGCTGCTCCTGGCATGCTCTTCTACACTCCTCATTGAACCAGGGTTGATCCCCTGGCTTGTTGGTAATGATAGAGTGAGGAATATGCCGGGCCATGAGGTTACAGATTGTGCTGGAATACAATTCTGCTGCTGCTGATGGCCCACAGCGCCTCATGGATGCCCAGTTTTGAGCTGCTAGATCTGTTCTGAATCTATCCCATTTAGCACGGTGGTAGTGCCACACAACACGTTGGATGGTGTCCTCAGTGCGAAGACGGGATTTCATCTCCACAAGGACTGTGCGGTGGTCACTCCTACCAATACTGTCATGGACAGATGCATTTGCGACAGGTAGATTGGTGAGGACGATGTCAAGTAAGTTTTTCCCTCGTGTTGGTTCGCTCACCACCTGCCGCAGGCCCAGTCTAGCAGCTATGTCCTTCAGGACTCGGCCAGCTCGGTCAGTAGTGGTGCTACCGAGCCACTCTTGGTGATGGACATTGAAGTCCCCCACCCAGAGTACATTCTGTGCCCTTGCTACCCTCAGTGCTTCCTCCAAGTGGTGTTCAACATGGAGGAGGACTGATTCATCAGCTGAGGGAGGACGGTAGGTGGTAATCAGCAGGAGGTTTCCTTGCCCATGTTTGACCTGATGCCATGAGATTTCATGGGGTCCAGAGTCAATGTTGAGGACTCCCAGGGCCACTCCCTCCTGACTGTATATCACTGTACCGCCACCTCTGGTGGGTCTGTCCTGCCGGTGGGACAGGACATACCCAGGGATGGTGATGGAAGTGTCTGGGACGTTGGCTGAAAGGTATGATTCTGTAAGAATGGCTATGTCAGGCTGTTGCTTGACTAGTCTGTGGGACAGCTCTCCCAATTTTGGCACAAGTCCCCAGATGTTAGTAAGGAGGACCTTGCAGGGTCGACTGGGCTTGGTGTTTTGCCGTTGTCGTGTCCGGTGCCTAGTGGTCCGATGCCGGGTGGTCCGTCCGGTTTTATTCTTATTGTGACTTTTCGTCGCGAGATTTTACAACTGAGTGGCTTGCTGGGCCATTTCAGAGGGCAATTAAGAATCAACCACATTGCTGTGGGTCTGGAGTCACTTATAGGCCAGACCGGGTAAGGACGGCAGGCTTCCTTCCCAAAAGGACATTAGTGAACCAGATGGGTTTTTACGACAATCCGGTAGTTTCATGGCCATCATTACTGATACTAGTATTTTAATTCCAGATTTTATTTTTTAATTATTTGAATTTAATTAATTAATTGAATTTAAATTCGCCAGCTGCCGTGGCGGGATTTGAACTCATGACTCTGGATTTGGTCCAGGCCTCTGGATTACTAGCCCAGTAACATAACCACTATGCTACCGTACCCCGTTATTGTGGGGTATTTATTGGGTTTAATCTTGGGGTGGGTTATTGTGGGGTATTTATTGGTTTTAATCTTGGGGTGGGTTATTTTGGGGTATTTATTGGGTTTAATCTTGGGGTGGGTTATTTGGGGGTATTTATTGGGTTTAATCTTGGGGTGGGTTATTGTGGGTATTTATTGGGTTTAATCTTGGGGTGGGTTATTGTGGGTATTTATTGGTTTTCATCTTGGGGTGGGTTATTTTGTGATATTTATTGGGTTTAATCTTGAGGTGGGTTATTTTGGGGTATTTATTGGGTTTAATCTTGGGGTGGGTTATTGTGGGGTATTTATTGGGTTTAATCTTGGGGTGGGTTATTGTGGGTATTTATTGGGTTTAATCTTGGGGTGGGTTATTGTGGGTATTTATTGGGTTTAATCTTGGGGTGGGTTATTGTGGGGTATTTATTGGGTTTAATCTTGGGGTGGGTTATTGTGGGGTATTTATTGGGTTTAATCTTGAGGTGGGTTATTTTGGGGTATTTATTGGGTTTAATCTTGGGGTGGGTTATTTTGGGGTATTTATTGGGTTTAATCTTGGGGTGGGTTATTGTGGGGTATTTATTGGTTTTAATCTTGGGGTGGGTTATTTTGGGGTATTTATTGGTTTAAATCTTGGGGTGGGTTATTGTGGGGTATTTATTGGGTTTAATCTTGCGGTGGGTTATTGTGGGTATTTATTGGGTTTGATCTTGGGGTGGGTTATTGTGGGTATTTATTGGGTTTAATCTTGAGGTGGGTTATTTTGGGGTATTTATTGGGTTTAATCTTGGGGTGGGTTATTGTGGGGTATTTATTGGGTTTAATCTTGGGGTGGGTTATTGTGGGTATTTATTGGGTTTAATCTTGGGGTGGGTTATTGTGGGTATTTATTGGGTTTAATCTTGGGGTGGGTTATTGTGGGGTATTTATTGGGTTTAATCTTGGGGTGGGTTATTGTGGGGTATTTATTGGGTTTAATCTTGAGGTGGGTTATTTTGGGGTATTTATTGGGTTTAATCTTGGGGTGGGTTATTTTGGGGTATTTATTGGGTTTAATCTTGGGGTGGGTTATTGTGGGGTATTTATTGGTTTTAATCTTGGGGTGGGTTATTTTGGGGTATTTATTGGTTTAAATCTTGGGGTGGGTTATTGTGGGGTATTTATTGGGTTTAATCTTGCGGTGGGTTATTGTGGGTATTTATTGGGTTTAATCTTGGGGTGGGTTATTGTGGGGTATTTATTGGTTTTAATCTTGGGGTGGGTTATTGTGGTGTATTTATTGGGTTTAATGTTGGGGTGGGTTAATGTGGGGTATTTATTAGTTTTAATCTTGGGGTGGGTTATTGTGGGGTATTTATTGGGATTAATCTTGGGGTGGGTTATTGTGGGGTATTTATTGGGTTTAATCTTGGGGTGGGTTATTGTGGGAATTTATTGGGTTTAATCTTGGGGTGGGTTATTGTGGGGTATTTATTGGGTTTAATCTTGGGGTGGGTTATTGTGGGGTATTTATTGGGTTTAATCTTGGGGTGGGTTATTTTGTGATATTTATTGGGATTAATCTTGAGGTGGGTAATTTTGGGGTATTTATTGGGATTAATCTTGGGGTGGGTTATTGTGGGGTATTTATTGGGTTTAATCTTGGGGTGGGTTATTGTGCGGTATTTATTGGGTTTAATCTTGGGGTGGGTTATTGTGGGGTATTTATTGGTTTTAATCTTGGGGTGGGTTATTGTGGGGTATTTATTGGGTTTAATCTTGGGGTGGGTTATTGTGGGGTATTTATTGGGTTTAATCTTGGGGTGGGTTATTGTGGGTATTTATTGGGTTTAATCTAGGGGTGGGTAATTTTGGGGTATTTATTGGGATTAATCTTGGGGTGGGTTATTGTGGGGTATTTATTGGGTTTAATCTTGGGGTGGGTTATTGTGGGGTATTTATTGGGTTTAATCTTGGGGTGGGTTATTGTGGGGTATTTATTGGTTTTAATCTTGGGGTGGGTTATTGTGGGGTATTTATTGGGTTTCATCTTGGGGTGGGTTATTTTGGGGTATTTATTGGGTTTAATCTTGGGGTGGGTTATTTTGGGGTATTTATTGGGTTTAATCTTGGGGTGGGTTATTGTGGGTATTTATTGGTTTTCATCTTGGGGTGGGTTATTTTGTGATATTTATTGGGTTTAATCTTGCGGTGGGTTATTGTGGGGTATTTATTGGGTTTAATCTTGGGTTGGGTTATTTTGGGGTATTTATTGGTTTTAATCTTGGGATGGGTTATTGTGGGGTATTTATTGGCTTTAATCTTGGGGTGGGTTATTGTGGGTATTTATTGGGTTTAACCTTGGGGTGGGTTATTGTGGGGTATTTATTGGGTTTTATCTTGGGATGGGTTATTGTGGGTATTTATTGGGTTTAATCTTGGGGTGGGTTATTTTGGGGTATTTATTGGGTTTAATCTTGGGGTGGGTTATTGTGGGTATTTATTGGGTTTAATCTTGGGGTGGGTTTTTGTGGGGTATTTATTGGGTTTAATCTTGGGGTGGGTTATTGTGGGGTATTTATTGGGTTTACTCTTGGGGTGGGTTATTGTGGGGTATTTATTGGGTTTAATCTTGGGGTGGGTTATTGTGGGGTATTTATTGGGTTTAATCTTGGGGTGGGTTATTGTGGGTATTTATTGGTTTTCATCTTGGGGTGGTTTATTTTGTGATATTTATTGGGTTTAATCTTGAGGTGGGTTATTTTGGGGTATTTATTGGGTTTAATCTTGGGGTGGGTTATTGTGGGGTATTTATTGGGTTTAATCTTGGGGTGGGTTATTGTGGGGTATTTATTGGGTTTAATCTTGGGGTGGGTTATTGTGGGTATTTATTGGGTTTAATCTTGGGGTGGGTTATTGTGGGGTATTTATTGGGTTTAACCTTGGGGTGGGTTATTGTGGGGTATTTATTGGGTTTCATCTTGGGGTGGGTTATTGTGGGGTATTTATTGGGTTTAATCTTGAGGTGGGTTATTTTGGGGTATTTATTGGGTTTAATCTTGGGGTGGGTTATTGTGGGGTATTTATTGGGTTTAATCTTGGGGTGGGTTATTGTGGGTATTTATTGGGTTTAATCTTGGGGTGGGTTATTGTGCGGTATTTATTGGGTTTAACCTTGGGGTGGGTTATTGTGGGGTATTTATTGGGTTTAATCTTGGGGTGGGTTATTGTGGGGTATTTATTGGGTTTACTCTTGGGGTGGGTTATTGTGGGGTATTTATTGGGTTTGATCTTGGGGTGGGTTATTGTGGGGTATTTATTGGGATTAATCTTGGTGTGGGTTATTGTGGGGTATTTATTGGGATTAATCTTGGGGTGGGTTATTGTGGGGTATTTATTGGGTTTAATCTTGGGGTGGGTTATTGTGGGGTATTTATTGGGTTTAATCTTGGGGTGGGCTATTGTGGGGTATTTATTGGGTTTAATCTTGGGGAGGGTTATTGTGGGTATTTATTGGGTTTAATCTTGGGGTGGGTTATTGTGGGGTATTTATTGGGTTTAATCTTGGGGTGGGTTATTGTGGGTATTTATTGGGTTTAATCTTGGGGTGGGTTATTGTGGGTATTTATTGGTTTTCATCTTGGGGTGGTTTATTTTGTGATATTTATTGGGTTTAATCTTGAGGTGGGTTATTTTGGGGTATTTATTGGGTTTAATCTTGGGGTGGGTTATTGTGGGGTATTTATTGGGTTTAATCTTGGGGTGGGTTATTGTGGGGTATTTATTGGGTTTAATCTTGGGGTGGGTTATTGTGGGTATTTATTGGGTTTAATCTTGGGGTGGGTTATTGTGGGGTATTTATTGGGTTTAACCTTGGGGTGGGTTATTGTGGGGTATTTATTGGGTTTCATCTTGGGGTGGGTTATTGTGGGGTATTTATTGGGTTTAATCTTGAGGTGGGTTATTTTGGGGTATTTATTGGGTTTAATCTTGGGGTGGGTTATTGTGGGGTATTTATTGGGTTTAATCTTGGGGTGGGTTATTGTGGGTATTTATTGGGTTTAATCTTGGGGTGGGTTATTGTGGGGTATTTATTGGGTTTAACCTTGGGGTGGGTTATTGTGGGGTATTTATTGGGTTTAATCTTGGGGTGGGTTATTGTGGTATTTATTGGGTTTAATCTTGGGGTGGGTTATTGTGGGTATTTATTGGGTTTAATCTTGGGGTGGGTTATTGTGGGGTATTTATTGGGTTTAATCTTGGGGTGGGTTATTGTGGGTATTTATTGGTTTTAATCTTGGGGTGGGTTATTGTGGGGTATTTATTGGTTTTAATCTTGGGGTGGGTTATTTTGGGGTATTTATTGGGTTTAATCTTGGGGTGGGTTATTGTGGGGTATTTATTGGGTTTAATCTTGGGGTGGGTTATTTTGGGGTATTTATTGGGTTTAATCTTGGGGTGGGTTATTGTGGGGTATTTATTGGTTTTAATCTTGGGGTGGGTTATTTTGGGGTATTTATTGGTTTAAATCTTGGGGTGGGTTATTGTGGGGTATTTATTGGTTTTAATCTTGGGGTGGGTTATTGTGGTGTATTTATTGGGTTTAATCTTGGGGTGGGTTAATGTGGGGTATTTATTAGTTTTAATCTTGGGGTGGGTTATTGTGGGGTATTTATTGGGATTAATCTTGGGGTGGGTTATTGTGGGGTATTTATTGGGTTTAATCTTGGGGTGGGTTATTGTGGGAATTTATTGGGTTTAATCTTGGGGTGGGTTATTGTGGGTATTTATTGGTTTTCATCTTGGGGTGGTTTATTTTGTGATATTTATTGGGTTTAATCTTGAGGTGGGTTATTTTGGGGTATTTATTGGGTTTAATCTTGGGGTGGGTTATTGTGGGGTATTTATTGGGTTTAATCTTGGGGTGGGTTATTGTGGGTATTTATTGGGTTTAATCTTGGGGTGGGTTATTGTGGGTATTTATTGGGTTTAATCTTGGGGTGGGTTATTGTGGGGTATTTATTGGGTTTAATCTTGGGGTGGGTTATTTTGGGGTATTTATTGGGTTTAATCTTGGGGTGGGTTATTGTGGGGTATTTATTGGTTTTAATCTTGGGGTGGGTTATTTTGGGGTATTTATTGGTTTAAATCTTGGGGTGGGTTATTGTGGGGTATTTATTGGGTTTAATCTTGCGGTGGGTTATTGTGGGTATTTATTGGGTTTGATCTTGGGGTGGGTTATTGTGGGTATTTATTGGGTTTAATCTTGAGGTGGGTTATTTTGGGGTATTTATTGGGTTTAATCTTGGGGTGGGTTATTGTGGGGTATTTATTGGGTTTAATCTTGGGGTGGGTTATTGTGGGTATTTATTGGGTTCAATCTTGGGGTGGGTTATTGTGGGTATTTATTGGGTTTAATCTTGGGGTGGGTTATTGTGGGGTATTTATTGGGTTTAATCTTGGGGTGGGTTATTGTGGGGTATTTATTGGGTTTAATCTTGAGGTGGGTTATTTTGGGGTATTTATTGGGTTTAATCTTGGGGTGGGTTATTTTGGGGTATTTATTGGGTTTAATCTTGGGGTGGGTTATTGTGGGGTATTTATTGGTTTTAATCTTGGGGTGGGTTATTTTGGGGTATTTATTGGTTTAAATCTTGGGGTGGGTTATTGTGGGGTATTTATTGGGTTTAATCTTGCGGTGGGTTATTGTGGGTATTTATTGGGTTTAATCTTGGGGTGGGTTATTGTGGGGTATTTATTGGTTTTAATCTTGGGGTGGGTTATTGTGGTGTATTTATTGGGTTTAATGTTGGGGTGGGTTAATGTGTGGTATTTATTAGTTTTAATCTTGGGGTGGGTTATTGTGGGGTATTTATTGGGATTAATCTTGGGGTGGGTTATTGTGGGGTATTTATTGGGTTTAATCTTGGGGTGGGTTATTGTGGGAATTTATTGGGTTTAATCTTGGGGTGGGTTATTGTGGGGTATTTATTGGGTTTAATCTTGGGGTGGGTTATTGTGGGGTATTTATTGGGTTTAATCTTGGGGTGGGTTATTTTGTGATATTTATTGGGATTAATCTTGAGGTGGGTAATTTTGGGGTATTTATTGGGATTAATCTTGGGGTGGGTTATTGTGGGGTATTTATTGGGTTTAATCTTGGGGTGGGTTATTGTGCGGTATTTATTGGGTTTAATCTTGGGGTGGGTTATTGTGGGGTATTTATTGGTTTTAATCTTGGGGTGGGTTATTGTGGGGTATTTATTGGGTTTAATCTTGGGGTGGGTTATTGTGGGGTATTTATTGGGTTTAATCTTGGGGTGGGTTATTGTGGGTATTTATTGGGTTTAATCTAGGGGTGGGTAATTTTGGCATATTTATTGGGATTAATCTTGGGGTGGGTTATTGTGGGGTATTTATTGGGTTTAATCTTGGGGTGGGTTATTGTGGGGTATTTATTGGGTTTAATCTTGGGGTGGGTTATTGTGGGGTATTTATTGGTTTTAATCTTGGGGTGGGTTATTGTGGGGTATTTATTGGGTTTCATCTTGGGGTGGGTTATTTTGGGGTATTTATTGGGTTTAATCTTGGGGTGGGTTATTTTGGGGTATTTATTGGGTTTAATCTTGGGGTGGGTTATTGTGGGTATTTATTGGTTTTCATCTTGGGGTGGGTTATTTTGTGATATTTATTGGGTTTAATCTTGCGGTGGGTTATTGTGGGGTATTTATTGGGTTTAATCTTGGGTTGGGTTATTTTGGGGTATTTATTGGTTTTAATCTTGGGATGGGTTATTGTGGGGTATTTATTGGGTTTAATCTTGGGGTGGGTTATTGTGGGGTATTTATTGGGTTTTATCTTGGGATGGGTTATTGTGGGTATTTATTGGGTTTAATCTTGGGGTGGGTTATTTTGGGGTATTTATTGGGTTTAATCTTGGGGTGGGTTATTGTGGGTATTTATTGGGTTTAATCTTGGGGTGGGTTTTTGTGGGGTATTTATTGGGTTTAATCTTGGGGTGGGTTATTGTGGGGTATTTATTGGGTTTACTCTTGGGGTGGGTTATTGTGGGGTATTTATTGGGTTTAATCTTGGGGTGGGTTATTGTGGGGTATTTATTGGGTTTAATCTTGGGGTGGGTTATTGTGGGTATTTATTGGTTTTCATCTTGGGGTGGTTTATTTTGTGATATTTATTGGGTTTAATCTTGAGGTGGGTTATTTTGGGGTATTTATTGGGTTTAATCTTGGGGTGGGTTATTGTGGGGTATTTATTGGGTTTAATCTTGGGGTGGGTTATTGTGGGGTATTTATTGGGTTTAATCTTGGGGTGGGTTATTGTGGGTATTTATTGGGTTTAATCTTGGGGTGGGTTATTGTGGGGTATTTATTGGGTTTAACCTTGGGGTGGGTTATTGTGGGTATTTATTGGGTTTCATCTTGGGGTGGGTTATTGTGGGGTATTTATTGGGTTTAATCTTGAGGTGGGTTATTTTGGGGTATTTATTGGGTTTAATCTTGGGGTGGGTTATTGTGGGGTATTTATTGGGTTTAATCTTGGGGTGGGTTATTGTGGGTATTTATTGGGTTTAATCTTGGGGTGGGTTATTGTGGGGTATTTATTGGGTTTAACCTTGGGGTGGGTTATTGTGGGGTATTTATTGGGTTTAATCTTGGGGTGGGTTATTGTGGGGTATTTATTGGGTTTACTCTTGGGGTGGGTTATTGTGGGGTATTTATTGGGTTTGATCTTGGGGTGGGTTATTGTGGGGTATTTATTGGGATTAATCTTGGTGTGGGTTATTGTGGGGTATTTATTGGGATTAATCTTGGGGTGGGTTATTGTGGGGTATTTATTGGGTTTAATCTTGGGGTGGGTTATTGTGGGGTATTTATTGGGTTTAATCTTGGGGTGGGCTATTGTGGGGTATTTATTGGGTTTAATCTTGGGGAGGGTTATTGTGGGTATTTATTGGGTTTAATCTTGGGGTGGGTTATTGTGGGGTATTTATTGGGTTTAATCTTGGGGTGGGTTATTGTGGGTATTTATTGGGTTTAATCTTGGGGTGGGTTATTGTGGGTATTTATTGGTTTTCATCTTGGGGTGGTTTATTTTGTGATATTTATTGGGTTTAATCTTGAGGTGGGTTATTTTGGGGTATTTATTGGGTTTAATCTTGGGGTGGGTTATTGTGGGGTATTTATTGGGTTTAATCTTGGGGTGGGTTATTGTGGGGTATTTATTGGGTTTAATCTTGGGGTGGGTTATTGTGGGTATTTATTGGGTTTAATCTTGGGGTGGGTTATTGTGGGGTATTTATTGGGTTTAACCTTGGGGTGGGTTATTGTGGGGTATTTATTGGGTTTCATCTTGGGGTGGGTTATTGTGGGGTATTTATTGGGTTTAATCTTGAGGTGGGTTATTTTGGGGTATTTATTGGGTTTAATCTTGGGGTGGGTTATTGTGGGGTATTTATTGGGTTTAATCTTGGGGTGGGTTATTGTGGGTATTTATTGGGTTTAATCTTGGGGTGGGTTATTGTGGGGTATTTATTGGGTTTAACCTTGGGGTGGGTTATTGTGGGGTATTTATTGGGTTTAATCTTGGGGTGGGTTATTGTGGTATTTATTGAGTTTAATCTTGGGGTGGGTTATTGTGGGTATTTATTGGGTTTAATCTTGGGGTGGGTTATTGTGGGGTATTTATTGGGTTTAATCTTGGGGTGGGTTATTGTGGGTATTTATTGGTTTTAATCTTGGGGTGGGTTATTGTGGGGTATTTATTGGTTTTAATCTTGGGGTGGGTTATTTTGGGGTATTTATTGGGTTTAATCTTGGGGTGGGTTATTGTGGGGTATTTATTGGGTTTAATCTTGGGGTGGGTTATTTTGGGGTATTTATTGGGTTTAATCTTGGGGTGGGTTATTGTGGGGTATTTATTGGTTTTAATCTTGGGGTGGGTTATTTTGGGGTATTTATTGGTTTAAATCTTGGGGTGGGTTATTGTGGGGTATTTATTGGGTTTAATCTTGCGGTGGGTTATTGTGGGTATTTATTGGGTTTGATCTTGGGGTGGGTTATTGTGGGGTATTTATTGGTTTTAATCTTGGGGTGGGTTATTGTGGTGTATTTATTGGGTTTAATCTTGGGGTGGGTTAATGTGGGGTATTTATTAGTTTTAATCTTGGGGTGGGTTATTGTGGGGTATTTATTGGGATTAATCTTGGGGTGGGTTATTGTGGGGTATTTATTGGGTTTAATCTTGGGGTGGGTTATTGTGGGAATTTATTGGGTTTAATCTTGGGGTGGGTTATTGTGGGTATTTATTGGTTTTCATCTTGGGGTGGTTTATTTTGTGATATTTATTGGGTTTAATCTTGAGGTGGGTTATTTTGGGGTATTTATTGGGTTTAATCTTGGGGTGGGTTATTGTGGGGTATTTATTGGGTTTAATCTTGGGGTGGGTTATTGTGGGGTATTTATTGGGTTTAATCTTGGGGTGGGTTATTGTGGGTATTTATTGGGTTTAATCTTGGGGTGGGTTATTGTGGGGTATTTATTGGGTTTAACCTTGGGGTGGGTTATTGTGGGGTATTTATTGGGTTTCATCTTGGGGTGGGTTATTGTGGGGTATTTATTGGGTTTAATCTTGAGGTGGGTTATTTTGGGGTATTTATTGGGTTTAATCTTGGGGTGGGTTATTGCGGGGTATTTATTGGGTTTAATCTTGGGGTGGGTTATTGTGGGTATTTATTGGGTTTAATCTTGGGGTGGGTTATTGTGGGGTATTTATTGGGTTTAACCTTGGGGTGGGTTATTGTGGGGTATTTATTGGGTTTAATCTTGGGGTGGGTTATTGTGGGGTATTTATTGGGTTTACTCTTGGGGTGGGTTATTGTGGGGTATTTATTGGGTTTAATCTTGGGGTGGGTTATTGTGGGGTATTTATTGGGATTAATCTTGGTGTGGGTTATTGTGGGGTATTTATTGGGATTAATCTTGGGGTGGGTTATTGTGGGGTATTTATTGGGTTTAATCTTGGGGTGGGTTATTGTGGGGTATTTATTGGGTTTAATCTTGGGGTGGGCTATTGTGGGGTATTTATTGGGTTTAATCTTGGGGAGGGTTATTGTGGGTATTTATTGGGTTTAATCTTGGGGTGGGTTATTGTGGGGTATTTATTGGGTTTAATCTTGGGGTGGGTTATTGTGGGTATTTATTGGGTTTAATCTTGGGGTGGGTTATTGTGGGTATTTATTGGTTTTCATCTTGGGGTGGTTTATTTTGTGATATTTATTGGGTTTAATCTTGAGGTGGGTTATTTTGGGGTATTTATTGGGTTTAATCTTGGGGTGGGTTATTGTGGGGTATTTATTGGGTTTAATCTTGGGGTGGGTTATTGTGGGGTATTTATTGGGTTTAATCTTGGGGTGGGTTATTGTGGGTATTTATTGGGTTTAATCTTGGGGTGGGTTATTGTGGGGTATTTATTGGGTTTAACCTTGGGGTGGGTTATTGTGGGGTATTTATTGGGTTTCATCTTGGGGTGGGTTATTGTGGGGTATTTATTGGGTTTAATCTTGAGGTGGGTTATTTTGGGGTATTTATTGGGTTTAATCTTGGGTTGGGTTATTGTGGGGTATTTATTGGGTTTAATCTTGGGGTGGGTTATTGTGGGTATTTATTGGGTTTAATCTTGGGGTGGGTTATTGTGGGGTATTTATTGGGTTTAACCTTGGGGTGGGTTATTGTGGGGTATTTATTGGGTTTAATCTTGGGGTGGGTTATTGTGGTATTTATTGGGTTTAATCTTGGGGTGGGTTATTGTGGGTATTTATTGGGTTTAATCTTGGGGTGGGTTATTGTGGGGTATTTATTGGGTTTAATCTTGGGGTGGGTTATTGTGGGTATTTATTGGTTTTAATCTTGGGGTGGGTTATTGTGGGGTATTTATTGGTTTTAATCTTGGGGTGGGTTATTTTGGGGTATTTATTGGGTTTAATCTTGGGGTGGGTTATTGTGGGGTATTTATTGGGTTTAATCTTGGGGTGGGTTATTTTGGGGTATTTATTGGGTTTAATCTTGGGGTGGGTTATTGTGGGGTATTTATTGGTTTTAATCTTGGGGTGGGTTATTTTGGGGTATTTATTGGTTTAAATCTTGGGGTGGGTTATTGTGGGGTATTTATTGGGTTTAATCTTGCGGTGGGTTATTGTGGGTATTTATTGGGTTTGATCTTGGGGTGGGTTATTGTGGGGTATTTATTGGTTTTAATCTTGGGGTGGGTTATTGTGGTGTATTTATTGGGTTTAATCTTGGGGTGGGTTAATGTGGGGTATTTATTAGTTTTAATCTTGGGGTGGGTTATTGTGGGGTATTTATTGGGATTAATCTTGGGGTGGGTTATTGTGGGGTATTTATTGGGTTTAATCTTGGGGTGGGTTATTGTGGGAATTTATTGGGTTTAATCTTGGGGTGGGTTATTGTGGGGTATTTATTGGGTTTAATCTTGGGGTGGGTTATTGTGGGGTATTTATTGGGTTTAATCTTGGGGTGGGTTATTTTGTGATATTTATTGGGATTAATCTTGGGGTGGGTAATTTTGGGGTATTTATTGGGATTAATCTTGGGGTGGGTTATTGTGGGGTATTTATTGGGTTTAATTTTGGGGTGGGTTATTGTGCGGTATTTATTGGGTTTAATCTTGGGGTGGGTTATTGTGGGGTATTTATTGGTTTTAATCTTGGGGTGGGTTATTTTGGGGTATTTATTGGTTTTAATCTTGGGGTGGGTTATTGTGGGGTATTTATTGGTTTTAATCTTGGGGTGGGTTATTTTGGGGTATTTATTGGGTTTAATCTTGGGGTGGGTTATTGTGGGGTATTTATTGGGTTTAATCTTGGGGTGGGTTATTGTGGGTATTTATTGGGTTTGATCTTGGGGTGGGTTATTGTGGGGTATTTATTGGTTTTAATCTTGGGGTGGGTTATTTTGGTGTATTTATTGGGTTTAATCTTGGGGTGGGTTATTGTGGGGTATTTATTGGTTTTAATCTTGGGGTGGGTTATTGTGGGGTATTTATAGGGTTTAATCTTGGGGTGGGTTATTGTGGGGTATTTATTGGGTTTAATCTTGGGGTGGGTTATTGTGGGAATTTATTGGGTTTAATCTTGGGGTGGGTTATTGTGGGGTATTTATTGGGTTTAATCTTGGGGTGGGTTATTGTGGGGTATTTATTGGGTTTAATCTTGGGGTAGGTTATTGTGGGTATTTATTGGGTTTAATCTTGGGGTGGGTAATTTTGGGGTATTTATTGGGATTAATCTTGGGGTGGGTTATTGTGGGGTATTTATTGGGTTTAATCTTGGGGTGGGTTATTGTGGGGTATTTATTGGGTTTAATCTTGGGGTGGTTTATTGTGGGGTATTTATTGGTTTTAATCTTGGGGTGGGTTATTGTGGGGTATTTATTGGTTTTAATCTTGGGGTGGGTTATTTTGGGGTATTTATTGGGTTTAATCTTGGGGTTGGTTATTGTGGGTATTTATTGGGTTTAATCTTGGGGTGGGTTATTGTGGGTATTTATTGGTTTTAATCTTGGGGTGGGTTATTGTGGGTATTTATTGGTTTTCATCTTGGGGTGGGTTATTTTGTGATATTTATTGGGTTTAATCTTGGGGTGGGTTATTTTGTTATATTTATTGGGTTTAATCTTGGGTTGGGTTATTTTGGGGTATTTATTGGTTTTAATCTTGGGGTGGGTTATTGTGGGGTATTTATTGGGTTTAATCTTGGGGTGGGTTCTTGTGGGTATTTATTGGGTTTAATCTTGGGGTGGGTAATTTTGGGGTATTTATTGGGTTTAATCTTGGGGTGCGTTATTGTGGGGTATTTATTGGGTTAAATCTTGGGGTGGGTTATTGTGGGGTATTTATTGGGTTTAATCTTGGGGTGGGTTATTGTGGGTATTTATTGGGTTTAATCTTGGGGTGGGTTATTGTGGGGTATTTATTGGGTTTTATCGAGGGATGGGTTATTGTGGGTATTTATTGGGTTTAATCTTGGGGTGGGTTATTTTGGGGTATTTATTGGGTTTAATTTTGGGGTGGGTTATTGTGTGTATTTATTGGGTTTAATCTTGGGGTGGGTTTTTGTGGGGTATTTATTGGGTTTAATCTTGGGGTGGGTTATTTTGGGGGTATTTATTGGGTTTACTCTTGGGGTGGGTTATTGTGGGGTATTTATTGGGTTTAATCTTGGGGTGGGTTATTGTGGGGTAGTTATTGGGATTAATCTTGGGGTGGGTTATTGTGGGGTATTTATTGGGATTAATCTTGGGGTGGGTTATTGTGGGGTATTTATTGGGTTTAATCTTGGGGTGGGTTATTGTGGGGTATTTATTGGGTTTAATCTTGGGGTGGGTTATTGTGGGGTATTTATTGGGTAATCTTGGGGTGGGTTATTGTGGGTATTTATTGGGTTTAATCTTGGGGTGGGTTATTTTGGGGTATTTATTGGTTTTAATCTTGGGATGGGTTATTGTGGGGTATTTATTGGGTTTAATCTTGGGGTGGGTTATTGTGGGTATTTATTGGGTTTAATCTTGGGGTGGGTAATTTTGGGGTATTTATTGGGTTTAATCTTGGGGTGGGTTATTGTGGGGTATTTATTGGGTTTAATCTTGGGGTGGGTTATTGTGGGGTATTTATTGGGTTTAATCTTGGGGTGGGTTATTGTGGATATTTATTGGGTTTAACCTTGGGGTGGGTTATTGTGGGGTATTTATTGGGTTTTATCTTGGGATGGGTTATTGTGGGTATTTATTGGGTTTAATCTTGGGGTGGGTTATTTTGGGGTATTTATTGGGTTTAATCTTGGGGTGGGTTATTGTGGGTATTTATTGGGTTTAATCTTGGGGTGGGTTTTTGTGCGGTATTTATTGGGTTTAATCTTGGGGTGGGTTATTGTGGGGTATTTATTGGGTTTACTCTTGGGGTGGGTTATTGTTGGGTATTTATTGGGTTTAATCTTGGGGTGGATTATTGTGGGGTATTTATTGGGATTAATCTTGGGGTGGGTTATTGTGGGGTATTTATTGGGATTAATCTTGGGGTGGGTTATTGTGGGGTATTTATTGGGTTTAATCTTGGGATGGGTTATTGTGGGGTATTTATTGGGTTTAATCTTGGGGTGGGTTATTGTGGGGTATTTATTGGGTTTAATCTTGGGGTGGGTTATTGTGGGTATTTATTGGGTTTAATCTTGGGGTGGGTTATTGTGGGTATTTATTGGGTTTAATCTTGGGGTGGGTTATTGTGGGGTATTTATTGGGTTTAATCTTGGGGTGGGTTATTGTGGGTATTTATTGGGTTTAATATTGGGGTGGGTTATTGTGGGGTATTTATTGGGATTAATCTTGGGGTGGGTTATTGTGGGGTATTTATTGGGTTTAATCTTGGGGTGGGTTATTGTGGGGTATTTATTGGGGTTAATCTTGGGGTCGGTTATTGTGGGTATTTATTGGTTTTAATCTTGGGGTGGGTTATTGTGGGGTATTTATTGGTTTTAATCTTGGGGTGGGTTATTTTGGGGTATTTATTGGGTTTAATCTTGGGGTGGGTTATTGTGGGGTATTTATTGGTTTTAATCTTGGGGTGGGTTATTTTGGGGTATTTATTGGGTTTAATCTTGGGGTGGGTTATTGTGGGGTATTTATTGGGTTTAATCTTGGGGTGGGTTATTGTGGGTATTTATTGGGTTTGATCTTGGGGTGGGTTATTGTGGGGTATTTATTGGTTTTAATCTTGGGGTGGGTTATTTTGGTGTATTTATTGGGTTTAATCTTGGGGTGGGTTATTGTGGGGTATTTATTGGTTTTAATCTTGGGGTGGGTTATTGTGGGGTATTTATAGGGTTTAATCTTGGGGTGGGTTATTGTGGGGTATTTATTGGGTTTAATCTTGGGGTGGGTTATTGTGGGAATTTATTGGGTTTAATCTTGGGGTGGGTTATTGTGGGGTATTTATTGGGTTTCATCTTGGGGTGGGGTATTGTGCGGTATTTATTGGGTTTAATCTTGGGGTGGGTTATTTTGTGAGATTTATTGGGATTAATCTTGGGGTGGGTTATTGTGGGGTATTTATTGGGTTTAATCTTGGGGTGGGTTATTGTGGGGTATTTATTGGGTTTAATCTTGGGGTGGGTTATTGTGGGTATTTATTGGGTTTAATCTTGGGGTGGGTAATTTTGGGGTATTTATTGGGATTAATCTTGGGGTGGGTTATTGTGGGGTATTTATTGGGTTTAATCTTGGGGTGGTTTATTGTGGGGTATTTATTGGGTTTAATCTTGGGGTGGGTTATTGTGGGGTATTTATTGGTTTTAATCTTGGGGTGGGTTATTGTGGGGTATTTCTTGGTTTTAATCTTGGGGTGGGTTATTTTGGGGTATTTATTGGGTTTAATCTTGGGGTGGGTTATTGTGGGTAATTATTGGGTTTAATCTTGGGGTGGGTTATTGTGGGTATTTATTGGTTTTCATCTTGGGGTGGGTTATTTTGTGATATTTATTGGGTTTAATCTTGGGGTGGGTTATTTTGTGATATTTATTGGGTTTAATCTTGGGTTGGGTTATTTTGGGGTATTTATTGGTTTTAATCTTCGGGTGGGTTATTGTGGGGTATTTATTGGGTTTAATCTTGGGGTGGGTTATTGTGGGTATTTATTGGGTTTAATCTTGGGGTGGGTCATTTTGGGGTATTTATTGGGTTTAATCTTGGGGTGGGTTATTGTGGGTATTTATTGGGTTTAATCTTGGGGTGGGTAATTTTGGGGTATTTATTGGGATTAATCTTGGGGTGGGTTATTGTGGGGTATTTATTGGGTTTAATCTTGGGGTGGTTTATTGTGGGGTATTTATTGGGTTTAATCTTGGGGTGGGTTATTGTGGGGTATTTATTGGTTTTTATCTTGGGGTGGGTTATTGTGGGGTATTTGTTGGTTTTAATCTTGGGGTGGGTTATTTTGGGGTATTTATTGGGTTTAATCTTGGGGTGGGTTATTGTGGGTATTTATTGGGTTTAATCTTGGGGTGGGTTATTGTGGGTATTTATTGGTTTTCATCTTTGGGTGGGTTATTTTGTGATATTTATTGGGTTTAATCTTGGGGTGGGTTATTTTGTGATATTTATTGGGTTTAATCTTGGGTTGGGGTATTTTGGGGTATTTATTGGTTTTAATCTTGGGGTGGGTTATTGTGGGGTATTTATTGGGTTTAATCTTGGGGTGGGTTATTGTGGGTATTTATTGGGTTTAATCTTGGGGTGGGTAATTTTGGGGTATTTATTGGGTTTAATCTTGGTGTGCGTTATTGTGAGGTATTTATTGGGTTAAATCTTGGGGTGGGTTATTGTGGGGTGTTTATTGGGTTTAATCTTGGGGTGGGTTATTGTGGGTATTTATTGGGTTTAATCTTGTGGTGGGTTATTGTGGGGTATTTATTGGGTTTTATCTTGGGATGGGTTATTGTGGGTATTTATTGGGTTTAATCTTGAGGTGGGTTATTTTGGGGTATTTATTGGGTTTAATCTTGGGGTGGGTTATTGTGTGTATTTATTGGGTTTAATCTTGGGGTGGGTTTTTGTGGGGTATTTATTGGGTTTAATCTTGGGGTGGGTTATTGTGGGGTATTTATTGGGTTTACTCTTGGGGTGGGTTATTGTGGGGTATTTATTGGGTTTAATCTTGGGGTGGGTTATTGTGGGGTATTTATTGGGATTAATCTTGGGGTGGGTTATTGTGGGGTATTTATTGGGATTAATCTTGGGGTGGGTTATTGTGGGGTATTTATTGGGTTTAATCTTGGGGTGGGTTATTGTGGGGTATTTATTGGGTTTAATCTTGGGGTGGGTTATTGTGGGGTATTTATTGGGTTTAATCTTGGGGTGGGTTATTGTGGGTATTTATTGGGTTTAATCTTGGGGTGGGTTATTGTGGGGTATTTATTGGGTTTAATCTTGGGGTGGGTTATTGTGGGGTATTTATTGGGTTTAATCTTGGGGTGGGTTATTGTGGGTATTTATTGGGTTTAATCTTGGGGTGGGTTATTGTGGGGTATTTATTGGGTTTAATCTTGGGGTGGGTTATTGTGGGGTATTTATTGGGATTAATCTTGGGGTCGGTTATTGTGGGGTATTTATTGGGATTAATCTTGGGGTCGGTTATTGGGGGGTATTTATTGGGATTAATCTTGGGGTGGGTTATTGTGGGGTATTTATTGGGATTAATCTTGGGGTGGGTTATTGTCGGGTATTTATTGGGTTTAATCTTGGGGTGGGTTATTGTGGGGTATTTATTGGGTTTAATCTTGGGGTGGGTTATTGTGGGTATTTATTGGGATTAATCTTGGGGTGGGTTATTGTCGGGTATTTATTGGGTTTAATCTTGGGGTGGGTTATTGTGGGGTATTTATTGGGTTTAATCTTGGGGTGGGTAATTTTGGGGTATTTATTGGGATTAATCTTGGGGTGGGTTATTGTGGGGTATTTATTGGGATTAATCTTGGGGTGGGTTATTGTGGGGTATTTATTGGGTTTAATGTTGGGGTGGGTTATTGTGGGGTATTTATTGGGTTTAATCTTGGGGTGGGTTATTGTGGGGTATTTATTGGGTTTAATCTTGGGGTGGGTTATTGTGGGGTATTTATTGGGTTTAATCTTGGGGTGGGTTATTGTGGGTATTTATTGGGTTTAATCTTGGGGTGGGTTATTGTGGGGTATTTATTGGGTTTAATCTTGGGGTGGGTTATTGTGGGGTATTTATTGGGTTTAATCTTGGGGTGGGTTATTGTGGGGTATTTATTGGGTTTAATCTTGGGATGGGTTATTGTGGGTATTTATTGGGTTTAATCTTGGGGTGGGTTATTGTGCGGTATTTATTGGGATTAATCTTGGGGTGGGTTATTGTGTGGTATTTATTGGGATTAATCTTGGGGTGGGTTATTGTGGGGTATTTATTGGGATTAATCTTGGGGTGGGTTATTGTGGGGTATTTATTGGGATTAATCTTGGGGTGGGTTATTGTGGGGTATTTATTGGGTTTAATCTTGGGGTGGGTTATTGTGCGGTATTTATTGGGATTAATCTTGGGGTGGGTTATTGTGGGGTATTTATTGGGATTAATCTTGGGGTGGGTTATTGTGGGGTATTTATTGGTTTTAATCTTGGGGTGGGTTATTGTGGGGCATTTATTGGGTTTAATCTTGGGGTGGGTTATTGTGGGGTATTTATTGGGTTTAATCTTGGGGTGGGTTATTTTGGGTATTTATTGGGTTTAATCTTGGGGTGGGTTATTTTGGGGTATTTATTGGGTTTAATCTTGGGGTCGTTTATTGTGGGGTATTTATTTGGATTAATCTTGGGGTGGGTTATTGTGGGGTATTTATTGGGTTTAATCTTGGGGTGGGTGATTTTTGGGTATTTATTGGGTTTAATCTTGGGGTGGGTTATTGTGGTATTTATTGGGTTTAATCTTGGGGTGGGTTATTGTGGGGTATTTATTGGGTTTAATCTTGGGGTGGGTTATTGTGGGGTATTTATTGGGTTTGATCTTCGGGTGGGTTATTGTGGGGTATTTATTGGGATTAATCTTGGGGTGGGTTATTGTGGGGTATTTATTGGGATTAATCTTGGGGTGGGTTATTGTGGGGTATTTATTGGGATTAATCTTGGGGTGGGTTATTGTGGGGTATTTATTGGCTTTAATCTTGGGGTGGGTTATTGTGGGATATTTATTGGGTTTAATCTTGGGGTGGGTTATTGTGGGGTATTTATTGGGTTTAATCTTGGGGTGGGTTATTGTGGGGTATTTATTGGCTTTAATCTTGGGGTGGGTTATTGTGGGGTATTTATTGGGTTTAATCTTGGGGTGGGTTATTGTGGGTATTTATTGGGTTTAATCTTGGGGTGGGTTATTGTGGGGTATTTATTGGGTTTAATCTTGGGGTGGGTTATTGTGGGGTATTTATTGGGTTTAATCTTGGGGTGGGTTATTGTGGGGTATTTATTGGGTTTAATCTTGAGGTGGGTTATTGTGGGGTATTTATTGGGTTTAATCTTGGGGTGGGTTATTGTGGGGTATTTATTGGCTTTAATCTTGGGGTGGGTTATTGTGGGGTATTTATTGGGTTTAATCTTGGGGTGGGTTATTGTGGGGTATTTATTGGGATTAATCTTGGGGTGGGTTATTGTGGGGTATTTATTGGGTTTAATCTTGGGGTGGGTTATTGTGGGGTATTTATTGGGTTTAATCTTGGGGTGGGTTATTGTGGGGTATTTATTGGGTTTAATCTTGGGGTGGGTTATTGTGGGGTATTTATTGGGTTTAATCTTGGGGTGGGTTATTGTGGGTATTTATTGGGTTTAATCTTGGGGTGGGTTATTGTGGGGTATTTATTGGGTTTAATCTTGGGGTGGGTTATTGTGGGGTATTTATTGGGTTTAATCTTGGGGTGGGTTATTGTGGGGTATTTATTGGGTTTAATCTTGGGGTGGGTTATTGTGGGGTATTTATTGGGTTTAATCTTGGCGTGGGTTATTGTGGGGTATTTATTGGGTTTAATCTTGGGGTGGGTTATTGTGGGGTATTTATTGGGTTTAATCTTGGGGTGGGTTATTGTGGGGTATTTATTGGGTTTAATCTTGGGGTGGGTAATTTTGGGGTATTTATTGGGATTAATCTTCGGGTGGTTATTGTGGGTATTTATTGGGTTTAATCTTGGGGTGGGTTATTGTGGGGTATTTATTGGGTTTAATCTTGGGGTGGGTTATTGTGGGGTATTTATTGGGTTTAATCTTGGGGTGGGTTATTGTGGGGTATTTATTGGGTTTAATCTTGGGGTGGGTTATTGTGGGGTATTTATTGGGTTTAATCTTGGGGTGGGTTATTGTGGGGTATTTATTGGGTTTAATCTTGGGGTGGGTTATTGTGGGGTATTTATTGGGTTTAATCTTGGGGTGGGTTATTGTGGGGTATTTATTTGGTTTAATCTTGGGGTGGGTTATTGTGGGGTATTTATTGGGTTTAATCTTGGGGTGGGTTATTGTGGGGTATTTATTGGGTTTAATCTTGGGGTGGGTTATTGTGGGGTATTTATTGGGTTTAATCTTGGGGTACTTGCTGGACCTGCATGTTGAATTTCTGTGTTAAGATGAAGTCCCAGCACCAGATCGTTTAATGAACAAATGTGCCTGTATTTTGAAAGGTGTTTGCTGCTCCGGCGGAAGGATGAACCAGTTTTTGTTGGGTGACTGGCGGTGGTTTGATTTGATTTGCCCGGCGGGCGGCAATGGCGGCCTCTCCGCCCCACAATCCCATGCGGCAGTGAAAGGGCTCCATCTGAGCAACCGCAGCCCGCGCAGCCGCAGTGGCGGCGCCCCGCCTCCCGCCCCACCCTCTTCCGGGTTGGGAACGCGGGGCATTGTGGGCCGGCCAGCGACAACAAAGAGAAGTCAACAGGAAGCAGGAAGTGAAGGAGATCCAGGAAGTGAAGGAGAAGCAGGAAGTGCACTGACCCCTTGGACCAGGTCCTGATGTCCTCTGTTCACACTGACCCCTTGGACCAGGTCCTGATGTCCTCTGTTCACACTGACCCCTTGGACCAGGTCCTGATGTCCTCTGTTCACACTGACCCCTTGGACCAGGTCCTGATGTCCTCTGTTCACTCTGACCCCTTGGACCAGGTCCTGATGTCCTCTGTTCACACTGAGCCCTTGGACCAGGTCCTGATGTCCTCTGTTCACACTGACCCCTTGGACCAGGTCCTGATGTCCTCTGTTCACACTGACCCCTTGGACCAGGTCCTGATGTCCTCTGTTCACACTGACCCCTTGGACCAGGTCCTGATGTCCTCTGTTCACACTGAGCCCTTGGACCAGGTCCTGATGTCCTCTGTTCACACTGACCCCTTGGACCAGGTCCTGATGTCCTCTGTTCACACTGACCCCTTGGACCAGGTCCTGATGTCCTCTGTTCACACTGACCCCTTGGACCAGGTCCTGATGTCCTCTGTTCACACTGACCCCTTGGACCAGGTCCTGATGTCCTCTGTTCACACTGACCCCTTGGACCAGGTCCTGATGTCCTCTATTCACACTGACCCCTTGGACCAGGTCCTGATGTCCTCTGTTCACACTGACCCCTTGGACCAGGTCCTGATGTCCTCTGTTCACACTGACCCCTTGGACCAGGTCCTGATGTCCTCTGTTCACACTGAGCCCTTGGACCAGGTCCTGATGTCCTCTGTTCACACTGACCCCTTGCTGACCAGGTCCTGATGTCCTCTGTTCACACTGACCCCTTGCTGACCAGGTCCTGATGTCCTCTGTTCACACTGACCCCTTGGACCAGGTCCTGATGTCCTCTGTTCACACTGAGCCCTTGGACCAGGTCCTGATGTCCTCTGTTCACACTGACCCCTTGCTGACCAGGTCCTGATGTCCTCTGTTCACACTGACCCCTTGCTGACCAGGTCCTGATGTCCTCTGTTCACACTGACCCCTTGGACCAGGTCCTGATGTCCTCTGTTCACACTGACCCCTTGGACCAGGTCCTGATGTCCTCTGTTCACACTGACCCCTTGGACCAGGTCCTGATGTCCTCTGTTCACACTGACCCCTTGGACCAAGTCCTGATGTCCTCTGTTCACACTGACCCCTTGGACCAGGTCCTGATGTCCTCTGTTCACACTGACCCCTTGGACCAGGTCCTGATGTCCTCTGTTCACACTGACCCCTTGGACCAGGTCCTGATGTCCTCTGTTCACACTGACCCCTTGCTGACCAGGTCCTGATGTCCTCTGTTCACACTGACCCCTTGGACCAGGTCCTGATGTCCTCTGTTCACACTGACCCCTTGGACCAGGTCCTGATGTCCTCTGTTCACACTGACCCCTTGGACCAGGTCCTGATGTCCTCTGTTCACACTGACCCCTTGCTGACCAGGTCCTGATGCCCTCTGTTCACACTGACCCCTTGGACCAGGTCCTGATGTCCTCTGTTCACACTGACCCCTTGGACCAGGTCCTGATGTCCTCTGTTCACACTGACCCCTTGCTGACCAGGTCCTGATGTCCTCTGTTCACACTGACCCCTTGGACCAGGTCCTGATGTCCTCTGTTCACACTGACCCCTTGCTGACCAGTTCCTGATGTCCTCTGTTCACACTGAGCCCTTGCTGACCACGTCCTGATGTCCTCTATTCACACTGACCCCTTGGACGAGGTCCTGACGTCCTCTGTTCACACTGACCCCTTGGACCAGGTCCTGATGTCCTCTGTTCACACTGACCCCTTGGACCAGGTCCTGATGTCCTCTGTTCACACTGACCCCTTGCTGACCAGGTCCTGATGTCCTCTGTTCACACTGAGCCCTTGCTGACCAGGTCCTGATGTCCTCTATTCACACTGACCCTTGGACCAGGTCCTGATGTCCTCTGTTCACACTGACCCCTTGCTGACCAGGTCCTGATGTCCTCTGTTCACACTGACCCTTGGACCAGGAGGGGAGAGAAAGATCCAAATCAGAGATAGAATTTCCATTTGTTCAACAAAACCTCACTCCCAGAGCAACTTTCAGATGGTCAAACTACAAGGGAATGAAATTCACAGGACGATGGGGAGTGGGTCTAATTGGATAAATTCACAGGGCGATGGGGAGTGGGTCCAATTGGATAAATTCACAGGGCGATGGGGAGTGGGTCTAATTGGATAAATTCACAGGGCGATGGGGAGTGGGTCTAATTGGATAAATTCACAGGGCGATGGGGAGTGGGTCTAATTGGATAAATTCACAGGGCGATGGGGAGTGGGTCCAATTGGATAAATTCACAGGGCGATGGGGAGTGGGTCTAATTGGATAAATTCACAGGGCGATGGGGACTGGGTCCAATTGGATAAATTCACAGGGCGATGGGGACTGGGTCTAATTGGATAAATTCACAGGGCGATGGGGAGTGGGTCTAATTGGATAAATTCACAGGGCGATGGGGAGTGGGTCTAATTGGATAAATTCACAGGGCGATGGGGAGTGGGTCTAATTGGGTAAATTCACAGGGCGATGGGGAGTGGGTCTAATTGGATAAATTCACAGGGCGATGGGGTGTGGGTCTAATTGGATAAATTCACAGGGCGATGGGGACTGGGTCCAATTGGGTAAATTCACAGGGCGATGGGGAGTGGGTCTAATTGGATAAATTCACAGGGCGATGGGGAGTGGGTCTAATTGGATAAATTCACAGGGTGATGGGGAGTGGGTCTAATTGGGTAAATTCACAGGGCGATGGGGAGTGGGTCTAATTGGATAAATTCACAGGGCGATGGGGAGTGGGTCTAATTGGATAAATTCACAGGGCGATGGGGAGCGGGTCTAATTGGGTAAATTCACAGGGCGATGGGGAGTGGGTCTAATTGGATAAATTCACAGGGCGATGGGGAGTGGGTCTAATTGGGTAAATTCACAGGGCGATGGGGAGTGGGTCTAATTGGATAAATTCACAGGGCGATGGGGTGTGGGTCTAATTGGATAAATTCACAGGGCGATGGGGACTGGGTCCAATTGGGTAAATTCACAGGGCGATGGGGAGTGGGTCTAATTGGATAAATTCACAGGGCGATGGGGAGTGGGTCTAATTGGATAAATTCACAGGGTGATGGGGAGTGGGTCTAATTGGGTAAATTCACAGGGCGATGGGGAGTGGGTCTAATTGGATAAATTCACAGGGCGATGGGGAGTGGGTCTAATTGGATAAATTCACAGGGCGATGGGGAGCGGGTCTAATTGGGTAAATTCACAGGGCGATGGGGAGTGGGTCTAATTGGGTAAATTCACAGGGCGATGGGGAGCGGGTCCAATTGGATAAATTCACAGGGCGATGGGGACTGGGTCTAATTGGGTAAATTCACAGGGCGATGGGGAGTGGGTCTAATTGGGTAAATTCACAGGGCGATGGGGACTGGGTCTAATTGGGTAAATTCACAGGGCGATGGGGAGCGGGTCCAATTGGATAAATTCACAGGGCGATGGGGACTGGGTCTAATTGGATAAATTCACAGGGCGATGGGGAGTGGGTCTAATTGGGTAAATTCACAGGGCGATGGGGAGTGGGTCTAATTGGATAAATTCACAGGGCGATGGGGAGTGGGTCCAATTGGATAAATTCACAGGGCGATGGGGACTGGGTCTAATTGGATAAATTCACAGGGCGATGGGGACTGGGTCTAATTGGATAAATTCACAGTGCGATGGGGAGTGGGTCCAATTGGGAAAATTCACAGGGCGATGGGGAGTGGGTCCAATTGGATAAATTCACAGGGCGATGGGGAGTGGGTCCAATTGGGAAAATTCACAGGGTGATGGGGAGTGGGTCTAATTGGATAAATTCACAGGGCGATGGGGAGTGGGTCTAATTGGGTAAATTCACAGTGCGATGGGGAGTGGGTCTAATTGGATAAATTCACAGGGCGATGGGGAGTGGGTCTAATTGGATAAATTCATAGGGCGATGGGGAGTGGGTCTAATTGGGTAAATTCACAGGGCGATGGGGAGTGGGTCTAATTGGATAAATTCATAGGGCGATGGGGAGTGGGTCTAATTGGATAAATTCACAGGGCGATGGGGAGTGGGTCTAATTGGATAAATTCACAGGGCGATGGGGAGTGGGTCTAATTGGATAAATTCACAGGGCGATGGGGAGTGGGTCTCATTGGATAAATTCACAGGGCGATGGGGAGTGGGTCTAATTGGATAAATTCACAGGGCGATGGGGAGTGGGTCTAATTGGATAAATTCACAGCGCGATGGGGAGTGGGTCTAATTGGGTAAATTCACAGGGCGATGGGGAGTGGGTCCAATTGGATAAATTCACAGGGCGATGGGGACTGGGTCTAATTGGATAAATTCACAGGGCGATGGGGAATGGGTCTAATTGGGTAAATTCACAGGGCGATGGGGAGTGGGTCTAATTGGATAAATTCACAGGGCGATGGGGACTGGGTCTAATTGGGTAAATTCACAGGGCGATGGGGAGTGGGTCTAATTGGGTAAATTCACAGGGCGATGGGGACTGGGTCTAATTGGATAAATTCACAAGGCGATGGGGACTGGGTCTAATTGGATAAATTCACAGGGCGATGGGGAGTGGGTCGAATTGGGTAAATTCACAAGGCGATGGGGATTCGGTCCAATTGGGTAAATTCACAGGGCGATGGGGACTGGGTCTAATTGGGTAAATTCACAAGGCGATGGGGATTCGGTCCAATTGGGTAAATTCACAGCGCGATGGGGACTGGGTCTAATTGGATAAATTCACAGGGCGATGGGGAGTGGGTCTAATTGGATAAATTCACAGGGCGATGGGGACTGGGTCTAATTGGGTAAATTCACAAGGCGATGGGGAGTGGGTCTAATTGGGTAAATTCACAGGGCGATGGGGAGTTGGTCTAATTGGGTAAATTCACAGGGCGATGGGGAGTGGGTCTAATTGGATAAATTCACAGGGCGATGGGGAGTGGGTCTAATTGGATAAATTCACAGGGCGATGGCGACTGGGTCTAATTGGATAAATTCACAGGGCGATGGGGAGTGGGTCTAATTGGATAAATTCACAGGGCGATGGGGAGTGGGTCTAATTGGATAAATTCACAGGGCGATGGGGACTGGGTCTAATTGGGTAAATTCACAAGGCGATGGGGATTCGGTCCAATTGGGTAAATTCACAGGGCGATGGGGACTGGGTCTAATTGGGTAAATTCACAAGGCGATGGGGATTCGGTCCAATTGGGTAAATTCACAGGGCGATGGGGACTGGGTCTAATTGGGTAAATTCACAAGGCGATGGGGATTCGGTCCAATTGGGTAAATTCACAGGGCGATGGGGATTCGGTCCAATTGGGTAAATTCACAGCGCGATGGGGACTGGGTCTAATTGGATAAATTCACAGGGCGATGGGGAGTGGGTCTAATTGGATAAATTCACAGGGCGATGGGGACTGGGTCTAATTGGGTAAATTCACAAGGCGATGGGGAGTGGGTCTAATTGGATAAATTCACAGGGCGATGGGGAGTGGGTCTAATTGGGTAAATTCACAGGGCGATGGGGAGTTGGTCTCATTGGGTAAATTCACAGGGCGATGGGGAGTGGGTCTAATTGGATAAATTCACAGGGCGATGGGGAGTGGGTCTAATTGGGTAAATTCACAGGACGATGGGGAGTGGGTCTAATTGGGTAAATTCACAGGGCGATGGGGAGTGGGTCGAATTGGCTAAATTCACAGGGCGATGGGGAGTGGGTCTAATTGGATAAATTCACAGGGCGATGGGGAGTGGGTCTAATTGGCTAAATTCACAGGGCGATGGGGAGTGGGTCTAATTGGATAAATTCACAGGGCGATGGGGAGTGGGTCTAATTGGATAAATTCACAGGGCGATGGGGACTGGGTCTAATTGGATAAATTCACAGGGCGATGGGGAGTGGGTCTAATTGGATAAATTCACAGGGCGATGGGGAGTGGGTCTAATTGGGTAAATTCACAGGGCGATGGGGAGTGGGTCTCATTGGATAAATTCACAGGGCGATGGGGAGTGGGTCTAATTGGATAAATTCACAGGGCGATGGGGAGTGGGTCCAATTGGATAAATTCACAGGGCGATGGGGACTGGGTCTAATTGGGTAAATTCACAGGGCGATGGGGAGTGGGTCTAATTGGATAAATTCACAGGGCGATGGGGAGTGGGTCTAATTGGATAAATTCACAGGGCGATGGGGAGTGGGTCTAATTGGATAAATTCACAGGGCGATGGGGACTGGGTCCAATTGGATAAATTCACAGGGCGATGGGGACTGGGTCTAATTGGATAAATTCACAGGGCGATGGGGACTGGGTCTAATTGGATAAATTCACAGGGCGATGGGGACTGGGTCCAATTGGATAAATTCACAGGGCGATGGGGACTGGGTCTAATTGGATAAATTCACAGGGCGATGGGGACTGGGTCTAATTGGATAAATTCACAGGGCGATGGGGACTGGGTCTAATTGGATAAATTCACAGGGCGATGGGGAGTGGGTCTAATTGGGTAAATTCACAGGGCGATGGGGAGTGGGTCTAATTGGGTAAATTCACAGGGCGATGGGGACTGGGTCTAATTGGATAAATTCACAGGGCGATGGGGAGTGGGTCTAATTGGATAAATTCACAGGGCGATGGGGAGTGGGTCTAATTGGGTAAATTCACAGGGCGATGGGGAGTGGGTCTAATTGGATAAATTCACAGGGCGATGGGGACTGGGTCTAATTGGATAAATTCACAGGGCGATGGGGACTGAGATTAATTGTATCGCTCTCTCAAAGATTGGGCTCATTGGACCAGATTCGCCTCCTCCTGTGCTGCACCTTCGATGATGCCATAAAAACGTCCCAGGGAGCTTCACAGGAGCGATTATCAAACAGAATTTAACACCGAGCCACGTGAGGAGATATTGGGACAGGTGACCAAAAGTTCGGTCAAAGAGGGAGGTTTTAAGGAGCGTCTTAAAGGAGGAGAGAGAGGGGGAGAGGTTTAGGGAGGGAATTCCAGAGCTTAGGGCCCAGGCAGCTGAAGGCACGGCCGCCAATGGTGGAGCGATTAAAATCGGGGGATGGACAAGAGGCAAGAATTGGAGGAGAGTCTATCACGACCTCAGGATGTCCCAAATTCCTTTACATTTGATAAAGCTGGGTCACAATCCTGGAACTCCCTTCCTAACAGCACTGTGGGAGAACCTTCACCACACGGACTGCAGCGGTTCAAGAAGGCGGCTCACCACCACCTTCTCAAGGGCAATTAGGGATGGGCAATAAATGCCGGCCTCGCCAGCGACGCCCACATCCCGTGAACGAATAATAAAAAAAGTGCTTTTGGAAACACAGGAACAGGAGGAGGCCCATTCAGCCCCTCGAGCCTGTTACACAGGAACAGGAGGAGGCCATTCAGCCCCTCGAGCCTGTTAATATAGGAATAGGAGGAGACCATTCAGCCCCTCGAGTCTGTTACTATAGGAACAGAAGGAGGCCATTCAGCCCCTCGAGTCTTTTACTATAGGAACAGGAGGAGGCCGTTCAGCCCCTCGAGCCTGTTCCGCATTCAGTCAGATCATGGCTGATCTGTGCCCTATCTCCAACCACCCTCCTTGGTTCCCTGTCCCTCGATCCCCTTTACCCAACAAAAATCCATCGATCTCAGTCTTGAAAGCTCCAACTGACCCCCAGAATCCACAGCTTTTTGGGGGGAGAGAGTTCCAGATTCCCACTCCCCCCTTTGTGTGAAGAAATGCTTCCTGACATCACCCCTGAACGGGCCGAGCTCCAATTTTAAGATTCTGCCCCCTTGTTCTGGACTCCCCCCACCACCACCCCCCGACCCAGAGGAATCAACTAATAGTATTGATGTCTGTGATTTATCCTTCAGCACATGGACCCCGATCTGCCCCCCTCTCACCCCACCACAAATCATCGAACAGTAAATGTCAGCAAAGTTCAGTGTCTCTCAGTCGCCCCTCTGAGCCAGGCGGTCGTGGGGTCGAGCCCCATAATCCAGGCCCACACTCCCCGGTCCCAGTACTGAGGGAGTGCTGCACTGTCGGAGGGAGATGGATATACTCTAGGACTCGAGCCCATTAATCCAGGCCCACACTCCCCGGTCCCAGTACTGAGGGAGTGCTGCACTGTCGGAGGTAGATGGATATACTCCAGGACTCGAGCCCCATAATCCAGGCCCACACTCCCCGGTGCCCGTATGAGGGAGTGCTGCACTGTCGGAGGGAGATGGATATACTCTAGGACTCGAGCCCCATAATCCAGGCCCACACTCCCCGGTCCCAGTACTGAGGGAGTGCTGCACTGTCGGAGGGAGATGGATATACTCTAGGACTCGAGCCCCATAATCCAGGCCCACACTCCCCGGTCCCAGTACTGAGGGAGTGCTGCACTGTCGGAGGTAGATGGATATACTCTAGGACTCGAGCCCCATAATCCAGGCCCACACTCCCCGGTCCCAGTACTGAGGGAGTGCTGCACTGTCGGAGGTAGATGGATATACTCTAGGACTTGAGCCCCATAATCCAGGCCCACACCCCCCGGTCCCAGTACTGAGGGAGTGCTGCACTGTCGGAGGTAGATGGATATACTCTAGGACTCGAGCCCCATAATCCAGGCCCACACTCCCCGGTCCCAGTACTGAGGGAGTGCTGCACTGTCGGAGGTAGATGGATATACTCTCGGACTCGAGCCCCATAATCCAGGCCCACACTCCCCGGTCCCAGTACTGAGGGAGTGCTGCACTGTCGGAGGTAGATGGATATACTCTAGGACTCGAGCCCCATAATCCAGGCCCACACTCCCCGGTCCCAGTACTGAGGGAGTGCTGCACTGTCGGAGGGAGATGGATATACTCTAGGACTCGAGCCCCATAATCCAGGCCCACACTCCCCGGTGCCCGTACTGAGGGAGTGCTGCACTGTCGGAGGGAGATGGATATACTCTAGGACTCGAGCCCCATAATCCAGGCCCACACTCCCCGGTCCCAGTACTGAGGGAGTGCTGCACTGTCGGAGGGAGATGGATATACTCTAGGACTCGAGCCCCATAATCCAGGCCCACACTCCCCGGTGCCCGTACTGAGGGAGTGCTGCACTGTCGGAGGTAGATGGATATACTCTAGGACTCGAGCCCCATAATCCAGGCCCACACTCCCCGGTCCCAGTACTGAGGGAGTGCTGCACTGTCGGAGGTAGATGGATATACTCTAGGACTCGAGCCCCATAATCCAGGCCCACACTCCCCGGTGCCCGTACTGAGGGAGTGCTGCACTGTCGGAGGTAGATGGATATACTCTAGGACCTGAGCCCCATAATCCAGGCCCAAACTCCCCGGTGCCCGGACTGAGGGAGTGCTGCACTGTCGGAGGGAGATGGATATACTCTAGGACCTGAGCCCCATAATCCAGGCCCACACTCCCCGGTCCCAGTACTGAGGGAGTGCTGCACTGTCGGAGGGAGATGGATATACTCTAGGACTCGAGCCCCATAATCCAGGCCCACACTCCCCGGTCCCAGTACTGAGGGAGTGCTGCACTGTCGGAGGTAGATGGATATACTCTAGGACTTGAGCCCATAATCCAGGCCCACACTCCCCGGTCCCAGTACTGAGGGAGTGCTGCACTGTCGGAGGGAGATGGATATACTCTCGGACTCGAGCCCATAATCCAGGCCCACACTCCCCGGTCCCAGTACTGAGGGAGTGCTGCACTGTCGGAGGGAGATGGATATACTCTAGGACCTGAGCCCCATAATCCAGGCCCACACTCCCCGGTCCCAGTACTGAGGGAGTGCTGCACTGTCGGAGGGAGATGGATATACTCTAGGACTCGAGCCCCATAATCCAGGCCCACACTCCCCGGTCCCAGTACTGAGGAGTGCTGCACTGTCGGAGGGAGATGGATATACTCTAGGACTTGAGCCCATAATCCAGGCCACACTCCCGGTCCCAGTACTGAGGGAGTGCTGCACTGTCGGAGGTAGATGGATATACTCTAGGACTCGAGCCCATAATCCAGGCCCACACTCCCCGGTCCCAGTACTGAGGGAGTGCTGCACTGTCGGAGGGAGATGGATATACTCTAGACTTGAGCCCATAATCCAGGCCCACACTCCCCGGTCCCAGTACTGAGGGAGTGCTGCACTGTCGGAGGTAGATGGATATACTCCAGGACTTGAGCCCATAATCCAGGCCCACACTCCCCGGTCCCAGTACTGAGGGAGTGCTGCACTGTCGGAGGGAGATGGATATACTCTAGGACTTGAGCCCATAATCCAGGCCCACACTCCCCGGTCCCAGTACTGAGGGAGTGCTGCACTGTCGGAGGTAGATGGATATACTCTAGGACTCGAGCCCCATAATCCAGGCCACACTCCCCGGTCCCAGTACTGAGGGAGTGCTGCACTGTCGGAGGGAGATGGATATACTCTAGGACTCGAGCCCCATAATCCAGGCCCACACTCCCCGGTCCCAGTACTGAGGGAGTGCTGCACTGTCGGAGGGAGATGGATATACTCTAGGACTCGAGCCCCATAATCCAGGCCCACACTCCCCGGTCCCAGTACTGAGGGAGTGCTGCACTGTCGGAGGGAGATGGATATACTCCAGGACTCGAGCCCCATAATCCAGGCCCACACTCCCCGGTCCCAGTACTGAGGGAGTGCTGCACTGTCGGAGGGAGATGGATATACTCTAGGACTCGAGCCCCATAATCCAGGCCCACACTCCCCGGTCCCAGTACTGAGGGAGTGCTGCACTGTCGGAGTAGATGGATATACTCTAGGACTCGAGCCCCATAATCCAGGCCCACACTCCCGGTCCCAGTACTGAGGGAGTGCTGCACTGTCGGAGGTAGATGGATATACTCTGGGACTTGAGCCCCATAATCCAGGCCCACACTCCCCGGTGCCAGTACTGAGGGAGTGCTGCACTGTCGGAGGTAGATGGATATACTCTAGGACTTGAGCCCATAATCCAGGCCCACACTCCCCGGTCCCAGTACTGAGGGAGTGCTGCACTGTCGGAGGTAGATGGATATACTCTAGGACTTGAGCCCCATAATCCAGGCCCACACTCCCGGTCCCAGTACTGAGGGAGTGCTGCACTGTCGGAGGGAGATGGATATACTCTAGGACTTGAGCCCATAATCCAGGCCCACACTCCCCCGGTCCCAGTACTGAGGGAGTGCTGCACTGTCGGAGGTAGATGGATATACTCTAGGACTCGAGCCCCATAATCCAGGCCACACTCCCCGGTCCCAGTACTGAGGGAGTGCTGCACTGTCGGAGGGAGATGGATATACTCTTGGACTCGAGCCCCATAATCCAGGCCCACACTCCCCGGTCCCAGTACTGAGGGAGTGCTGCACTGTCGGAGGTAGATGGATATACTCTAGGACTCGAGCCCATAATCCAGGCCCACACTCCCCGGTCCCAGTACTGAGGGAGTGCTGCACTGTCGGAGGTAGATGGATATACTCTAGGACTCGAGCCCCATAATCCAGGCCCACACTCCCCGGTCCCAGTACTGAGGGAGTGCTGCACTGTCGGAGGTAGATGGATATACTCCAGGACCCGAGCCCCATAATCCAGGCCCACACTCCCTGGTGCCAGTACTGAGGGAGTGCTGCACTGTCGGAGGGAGATGGATATACTCTAGGACTCGAGCCCCATAATCCAGGCCACACTCCCCGGTCCCAGTACTGAGGGAGTGCTGCACTGTCGGAGGGAGATGATATACTCTAGGACTCGAGCCCCATAATCGAGGCCCACACTCCCCGGTCCCAGTACTGAGGGAGTGCTGCACTGTCGGAGGTAGATGGATATACTCTAGGACTCGAGCCCCATAATCCAGGCCCACACTCCCGGTCCCAGTACTGAGGGAGTGCTGCACTGTCGGAGGTAGATGGATATACTCTAGGACTCGAGCCCCATAATCCAGGCTCACACTCCCCGGTCCCAGTACTGAGGGAGTGCTGCACTGTCGGAGGTAGATGGATATACTCTAGGACTCGAGCCCCATAATCCAGGCCCACACTCCCCGGTCCCAGTACTGAGGGAGTGCTGCACTGTCGGAGGGAGATGGATATACTCTAGGACTCGAGCCCCATAATCCAGGCCCACACTCCCCGGTCCCAGTACTGAGGAGTGCTGCACTGTCGGAGGGAGATGGATATACTCTAGGACTCGAGCCCCATAATCCAGGCCCACACTCCCCGGTCCAGTACTGAGGGAGTGCTGCACTGTCGGAGGGAGATGGATATACTCTAGGACTCGAGCCCCATAATCCAGGCCCACACTCCCCGGTGCCAGTACTGAGGGAGTGCTGCACTGTCGGAGGGAGATGGATATACTCTAGGACTCGAGCCCCATAATCCAGGCCCACACTCCCCGGTCCCAGTACTGAGGGAGTGCTGCACTGTCGGAGGGAGATGGATATATTCGGGTCCTAGGAGTATATCCATCTCCCTCCGACAGTGCAGCACTCCCTCAGTACTGGGACCGGGGAGTGTGGGCCTGGATTATGGGCTCGACCCCACGACCGCCTGGCTCAGAGGGGCGACTGAGAGACACTGAACTGTGCTGACATTTACTGTTCAATGATTTGTGTGGGGTGGGAGGGGGCAGATCGGGGTCCATGTGCTGAAGGATAAATCACACACATCAATACTATTAGTTGATTCCTCTGGGTCGGGGGGTGGTGGTGGGGGAGTCCAGAACAAGGGGGCAGAATCTTAAAATTGGTAGATAGAGTGGGGTGGATAGGGGATAGAGATAGGGGGGTAGAGGGTGGGGAGGGGAGTAGAGAGGGGGATAGGGAGAGGGGGATAGGGAGAGGGGATAGGGAGAGGGGATAGAGAGAGGGGGATAGGGAGAGGGGGTAGTGAGAGGGGGATAGGGAGAGGGGATGGGGAGAGAGGGATAGAGAGAGGGGGATAGGGAGAGGGGATAGGGAGAGGGGGGATAGGGAGAGGGGGATAGAGGGAGAGGGGGATAGGGAGAGGGGGATAGAGAGAGGGGGATAGAGAGAGGGGGATAGGGAGAGGGGGGGATAGGGAGAGGGGGATAGAGAGAGGGGGATAGAGAGAGGGGGATAGGGAGAGGGGAATAGGGAGAA
>NW_027138436.1:0-47869 GCF_035084215.1 Heptranchias perlo
AGCTCGACATGCGAGACATGTCGAAGAGGTCGGGGCAGCCTGTGTCGGCCGACGTGGGCAGTGTGGTCACACCGTCACCCAGCATCTCAAACCTGCCACCTGTGGAGGGTCAGAGCGAGCTTATGCGATTGTTTTAAAGAAATCACGCTCCTACTCTCAAATCTACCAGTTATCATCGCCTATTCCATTACAGCATCAGGTAACCATGATGTGGAGATGCCGGTGATGGACTGGGGTTGACAATTGTAAACAATTTTACAACACCAAGTTATAGTCCAACAATTTTATTTTAAAATTCACAAGCTTTCGGAGGCTTCCTCCTTCCTCAGGTGAACATTCACCTGAGGAAGGAGGAAGCCTCCGAAAGCTTGTGAATTTTAAAATAAAATTGTTGGACTATAACTTGGTGTTGTAAAATTGTTTACAAGCATCAGGTAACTCAGACTGATCTTGGAGGACGAGTGCACACATCTGACCCACCCACATGGCCGGGAAATGCCTGCAAATTTTCAACTCCTGCCAATTGCTGCATTCGTTCAGAGGGTCAGAGTGTTGTGGCTTTGAGCTCCATGCCAGAACTCAAATGAATAATCAAACCAGCGCAGCCTGATAGGGAAACACTGTCCTGTGGATGAGGTTAAACCGAAGCAGCATCCTTGTGCTCAGGAGACTGTAGTGGGAAAACAGTAGGGCTGGTTTTCAGCGGGGATGAATCCATCCCACAGCCCATCATGATCTTAACCTTTTTCAAAATGGGAGAGATTTTCTGTCCACTCTGTCACCAATCGACCAAACTAAAGGCTGGATTGTGATCTCAATCCTCGTGCACAGCGAGAGATTCTCTAAATGCTTCACATTATATCCCAAAGGAGGAGCAGCTTGAGGCTGTTCTCCCTTCCTGTGCTGCAGG
The DNA here is from genome assembly GCF_035084215.1 of Heptranchias perlo. Classification (NCBI taxonomy): domain Eukaryota; kingdom Metazoa; phylum Chordata; class Chondrichthyes; order Hexanchiformes; family Hexanchidae; genus Heptranchias; species Heptranchias perlo. The sequence continues at coordinate 911 of NW_027138436.1, forward strand.
GCACTGAGTTTTCCTGGGATACAGTTCAATGGGCTGCAGCAGCCTTCCACCATCTCGCCAGACGGGCACCCTTCATGTGCCAACCCAGTACGTGTCAGCTGACTATTGGCCGGTGCGTTGGGGGAGGGCGTTCCAGCTGAGCCTGATCCAGTTTGCACCCAACATTCACAAGCAATCACGTTCCAGCAGGTTTCACGGCTACCGACCGGGAGCAGGAACCGTGGCCGACTGTCCCCTCCCTAACCCAGCGCTACTGGGTCCATTGTTGCTGCCCTCCTGCCACCCAAGTCGAGATCAGCTAGCTCAGTACAGGCTGGGGATGGAAGCTGGGATCTTCAGCTCGTACAACTTAGTACCATAACACATGCTGCGGCGTGTGGAGCATAAATGCCAGCATAGACCAGTTGAGCAGAATGGCCTGTTTCTGTGCTGCAGACTCGGTGACTCTTTGTAGAATGTAGAATTACACAGAATTTACAGCACAGAAACAGGCCGTTCAACCCAATTGGTCTATGCCGGTGTTTATGCTCCACTCAAGCCTCCTCCCACCTCACTTCATCTCCCCCTAGCAACATATCCTTCTCTTGTAGCCCCCACTAGGGAGCTACCAGTCATCAACTCTGCAACTCAACCCAATTTCAAACACCCCACAGTGAGAGGGGGAACTCCAGACTTAGATATTCTATTTGGACAATACAACAGACCAACACGGACGGAGTAATACAGAATAAACCTGCGTCACCTGACAAGCGCGGGTAACAAAGGAATGAAGCTCACTTGTGCCCTGGCCGTCTGCTTTCCTGGGTGACCCTCGGAGATTGCTGAACGCGGAGAAGTCGTCCGTCACAGCTGCGTCTGCAGCACTGAGAGAGTGGAACGGGGAAGCCGCTGCAAAAGGGAAACATTTAACATTAAATATATTACCACGGGATGGGATACAGACCCTGCAGTGAAAACCAGTGCTTCAGATTTACACACCTCGGCCCCTCCAGCACGTATCTACACTAACACAAGGGGCAGAAACTGTGCAACGCAGGCTTCACGTCCCACCTCACGGAGTTCCCAATCTCAAAGGAAAAAAGCTGTCTGGGACACGCTCGCACACACATACTGGGTACGGTAGTGTAGTGGTTATATTACTGGACTAGTGATCTAGAAAATGCAAGTTCAAATCCCACTGTGGCAGTTTGGGAGAAAATCTGTTCCCAGTAAAAGTGACCTTGAAGCCGTCGGATTGTCGTAAAAACCCAACTGGTTCACTAATGTCCTTTAGGGAAGGAAACCTGCCGTCCTTACCCGGTCTGGGCCTATATGTGACTCCAGTCCCCAAATCAATGTGGCTGTAGAGCAGTAGCTGTGGAGGAAGGGAACAGACTCTCAGCCACAGTTGGTGTGTGGAATGGGAAAAGAGAACAAACTGCTTCAAATTAAGGGGGGAAAAATCGTTTATTATAGTGCCTGATTGCGTCTCAGGAATGCCCCAAACGATTTACATGCAATGAATTGCTTTGAAGTGCAGTCACTTATATAGATGAACCTCGTTTTGCACACAGCAAGATCCCACAAACAGCAATGAGAGGAATGACCAAATAAAGCTGCTTTTGGTGAGTGTTGGTTGAGGGAAGATATCAGACCAGGGCAACAGGAGAACTCCCTGCTCTTCTACGAATAGTACTGAATGTACAGCTGGTAGATATGAATCTTACCCTTTAACGTATTCACAGAATGTTGCATTGGATCATGAAAGAGTGTTCAATGTCCCCTCTCTGCTGCCTGTACCACAAGATAAGCAGCATAAGGAGATCGCCATTACACACCCTGTAGGCAGATCCCTACATATTAAATGCAATGCCATTAAAAAAACTGCAGCTGTATGTTCCAAAACCACCGTACAAAGTTAATTTTTTGTTTGAACATATTGAGTTGGACAGGGATCCCTCTCCAGTGTGTGGACTCATTCTGTACACACTGTGCTCTGATCACACCTTACCTGTAGGAGGGGTGGGAGCCCAGGGGTCTCTGTCAGAGGCTGGAGCAACCGAGCCCCAGGGGTCTGTGCTTCTCGGCTGTTGCTCTCCCGAGGGTGGGCTGGACGTTCCCCACGGGTCAGAGGATGCAGCAGCCAGCCTGGAACCTGCTGCAAGAGGGATTACTTCTTCAGTTTACCAGACCAAAATAATGATGATTTCAGCTCAACTCAACGTAACAACAGTGCACCATTAGTCGTTAGAACAAATTACACCGAAGCACAGGATGATTAAGCAGAGCTTTCAACACCGAGTAAATCTTCAGTGAGACATAGAATCATACAGCACAGGAGGCTGCCATTCGGCCCATCGTGCCTGTGCCGGCTCTTTGAAAGAGCAATCTAATTAGTCCCAGTCCCCTGCAGCCCTGCAAATTTCTCCCCTGCCATTTTCCATCATTAGCTGCTATACCCAGGTCACTGCTTGCACTGCAAATAAACACAGTTAAAAGTGACAAACTGGCTGTGACCTGGGCCACTGGGAATAACCAACGACATCAACATATCCCCTCATTTATAAAGGATCTCTCCAAGTCTCAAACCTCTCCATGCAATGAATCACAACACAGTGACTACAACGCAGTAGCCATTCTGCATACAATATTGTCCCACAAACAGCAATCAAATGAACGACTAGTCAATCTGTTTTTTGGTGGTGTTGGCTGATTGACCAGGACACTGGGAGAACTCCTGGCTATTAAAATAGTGCCAATGGAACTTTAACCACCCACCTCCACCATCAGAACAGGCAGATACTTGGACGCCTCAAAAGGCGACACCTGCAATATTGCAGCACTCAGTCAGCACCACAATGGAGTGTTGAGCATGTAACCTAGGCTGGTGCTCCAGTGCAGTAACGAGGGAGCGCTGCATTGCTGGGTGAGACGTTAAAACAAGTCCCACCTGCCTATTCTGGTGATTCAAGTGGATATTAAAGATTCCTTGGCACCACAAGATAAATGTAGATTACAATTTAAAAATTCTTCAGCAGCTTTAATGACCTTGGTATGTGCGTTCAGTACAATGTTGAAAGATGCACAGTGCCTCCTGAAACCTCAGGACACAGCCTGGAGAGTTAAGGCAGGATAACAGTATCGGCGCTCTGTTTCCCAGCAGATGGTCAAGCAGCCGAGACCCTCGGCTCTCCAGCACCCGAGCAGATGGTGACAGGTTTGAGCCTCGAGCGTTGCCAGTCACTTCGATCTGCCTGGTGCATCGGGACAACAGCTGCACCTTAAAAGACATTCCACCTTCGACTCAGAACAGGCATCGTTCTTCAAACAAACATCGCTTCAAAAACCACGCTGATCGTAACAGCAGCATTTAAAAGACAGTCAAGAGAAACCGAGCAACCTAAACAGAGCTCCCTCCTCAAATGATTGAACCCGCATGGAGACAAGAGTCTTATGTAGGGAAATAACAAGATGGGCAGGGGGAAAAACAAATAAAGAAATTAAATAAAATATCCTGATACCAACAGCAATGAACACGTCAAGTGATTGGGACACACTGCTTTACAGGCAACGCTTTCTCAACAACCAACTAATTCCCACTGGACTTGCAGCAGTCGTGACGAGCTGTGCTCAGTAAGGATGGATCTAGTCAAAAGGATGCAACCCTCCACGTTGCTGTGATTACTAGACATCGGCTGTGGATGCACACACCACCCGTTATTTCTTCTGTTTCAGAGTGGAGGCGCCACCTACCAAAGCTACAGCTTTCAATCTAGATATTAGGTTATCAGACAGTCAGGACTGGAATGGTCTACAGATCTAATGTTTTGGACAGACAAGTTTTGGAGTAAGAACACCATAAACGCAGTATTCCTCCACGTGGTACCGTCCAAAGTCTTTTAAAAAGTGTCGGAATTCTACTCTGCGACCCCAACATCCTCACTTTCCCTTGAAAGCATCGTGTCACCCTGGGGTACGATTCCCAGCCTCTCTCCGCTACCCTGCCCAAGTGATAAATCACGTGTCAGCCCAGACAGTGAAGGGAGACAGGCTAGTTGACAGTGCCAAGTATCACAACCCAGCCTGATGTGTAGACACACTTTCCAGCAGAGGTCACTGAACAGCAATCAGGAGCAGGAACAGTAGCTGATTCTCCCCTCCCTAGTCCAGGAGCACTCAGGCTCATTGTAACACACCCACTACTACCCCTCAGCAGTGAACCCTTCCCAGTCCTGTGCTTCAGTTTAACACTGGACACTACAATTACTAACTGAGCAATCAGGGTATCTGCTTATGGTTAGTTGGCCACCAGGCACAGGTGTCATTACGTGCAAAAACAAACTTAAAGCAGGCAAGATTCAAAATAACCCTTCAACAGATCTTACCCATCTGCTTCCAAGGGTCGGTGGACACTGGACGCGACACAGCTGCCCATGGGTCAGGCTTGGCAGTGGATGCTGCTGGGAAGGGGGTTCCCCAGGGATCAGATTTCTGTGTCTGGGGAGATGGAGTGGAGTCTGTGAGATCCAGCAAAGAGGTCTGTAAAAGTACACCACAAGAGAACGCATATTTTAACTTATCTAACGACTATTAATTTTTAAAGATTTTCCCTGCCTCCCTTCTTTTGAAGGGGAAGGTACCACATTAAGTAAATGCTGTACTGAGCACTAGCCAGCTACAAAGCACTCCCCACTCTTATTATTTGAAACTCATTTTGAATCAGAAATGTCTAAAAGAGAAGCAGACACTGGCAGTCCCAGTCTGATCTAGAGAACTGGAATGAGCACTTATGGTCTCTCCAGAGACTGATTATGGACTGAGTGTTTTTGCTGTCAGTCTTTATTTAACTAGCATTACAGTGAAGTTAATGAAGAATCAGGGTTATCACCAAGCTCACTACAGGAAGAGGAGTAAAAACACACACCGCGCACACACTGTCAACATATTTTGATGTGCTTAATTCACGTGAACTCAAAATACTCCCACCGTTAATGACAAACCTGTAAATCCAGTATTTCACTCTGATGTTACACAGCTCAAAACACGACTGACATGTCAAGTTTTAGAAGGGCAGAATCTATTATTATATTGCTGAGTTTCTTTGACCGCTCAAATACATGTAGGAACAGGAGGCAGCCATTCAGCCCATCGAGCCTGTTCTGCCATTTTATTAGATCATGGCCGATCTATACCTCAATGCCATTTACCCACCTTTCCTCCATATCCCTCGATATGCTTACCTAACAAAAATCTATCGATCTTCTATCCATATATTAAAAGTCTTACATTTGTCACTCTTCCTGTTTACAAAACTGTACGGTCACAATTTTTGCAGTTTTCCCCATTATAAATTTATCATGGAAACTGCCTATGTAAACTTGTCACGGTGCAATTGCATCTTTGTCAGTGAAGGCGCTGTAGCACCTCAGTTTTGAGTCTCCCAGCTCCTCAACCTGTACTGAGGAGAAGCTCTTTAGCTCCAACCAGCTCTTCTCTGCTTCCCAAACTGCTGCAAGTTCTGCTATTTAACTAGAAGTAAAATTATGAAATTTAAGCATTACAGAAAAATAAGTACAAAATGTATGGCTTTAAATTAGGGACTGAATTACATCTGGTCCAATTATCCCCCGCCGTCCAACCCCACTTCATCTGAAGACTACACTTGGTCTTGATTGCTGTGTACAACACAGGCTCGTGTGGAGCATAAGCACCGGCATAGAGCAGTTGGGCCGAATGGCATATGGTACAAAATTTTCTCTCGCCATCACACTTCACTGAAACCCCAGTGACACTGTACGGATGAAGTCCTATTTTCACCTTTAAACTTCTTTCAATAATGAACCAGCTCCATATCAAAAGCCCTTCAGAGCCATTTACATTGGGTCAGTTGGTAGCGAGTTGGGTGGGTGTGTATTCAAGTCCCACTCCAGTACTTCAGGATACAACCTATTCTGACAATCCAGCGCAGTACTGAGGGAGTGCTGCAGTCAGAGGTGCCCTGTCTACTTGTTCTAAGAGATAGTAAAAGATCCCTTGGCATCATTCAATGGGTAGGGAGTTCTCTTAGTGTCCTGGCTAACATCAAACACAGATTAACTGGTCACTTCACCTCATTACTGTTGGTGGAATGTTACTGACTTAGAATAGCTGTTGCATTTGCTGAGTAATAGTCCAAAGTAATTTGTTGCATGATTAACTCTGGGACTTATCAGTGATGTGATAATGCAATTATTATTCCAATGTGCCCACTAGCCAAAAGAAACAGGACACAGTTGGGATAGTTGTAACAAATTATTAAAGGAGTTTCAGAACGACAGGAAATCTGCGGCCATACCTCGGTTTTACGAGGACCTGCACTTGGCATTTGCAGCTTCTGACGGCTCTCTTCCAAAGCCAGCTGTAGACGCAGGTCGTCTCCACGGCGACGCCGTTCGTCCTACACAAACCAATCCAAAGACTACAATCAGATTTTCAATCAGAGGTTCTCCGAGTGTTTCAGGTAACAGTAGCGTGTGAGCGATCTGCAGTCAGGGACCCACTGATTTTTGCTGAAGGGAGATATATATCTATCTCTCCCTCTCCCTCGGTAAGATACTGAGTCATGCAGACCAAAGGAAAAGGGCACAGGTTTGTTCTTTGGTGTGTGATGAGTCTCACCCAAAGCAGCAGTTAGAGCATCACAATTAACTTTAGTGCTCCTGGGCTAGGGATGAGAAAAGGTAAATAAATTACTCAGGGTCCCCACTCCTAATTGCTAGTGACCCCTGCTGGAGACAGTGTATGTGAGAGCATTGGGCGAGGAATGAATCAGACCCCACTGCGATGCCCCTGCAGTGAATAACCTGCCCACACTCACTGGCTAGATTTGCAGCTCATGAAGAATGGCCAATGCCTGTGGAACTTCAGGGAAAGAAAGCCATACCTCAGGGTAGGACCAGCTGCAGCCTGGTACCTAGTGGTTTTTACTGAATGTAAAGCAGCAGAAGTCAGAGACCATTTCTGAAAATAGTGCAGTCTTTCTAAACCTGATTTCTACAACTAGAAATGTACAAACTTCCACCCCGTAATAAAAGGTAAACAAGGTTATTTGGGGGTGACAGATTTCAGGGACGAGTTGCAAGTACTTTTGGGTGGGAAGGGAGAGAAAAGGGGGCAACACCATTCAGTTTAAATACACATGCATTTTCAGCAAGTGTGCCCCACCCCAGACACAGCTTTCTATACTCAACCCCATCTTCCTAGGACAGTAGGAGTTAACATTGAGTCTAGGTAGTTACCACATCTGTCACAAAATGAAACACCTTGTAATCATGACAAAGCATTTCCTGGTACAAAAACTGAAGTCTGTTATTCATTTTCAGCCACTAGGTTACTGGTGCACTGTAAGCAGCAGTTTATACCACTATTCATTTTCACTGGTGCACTGTAAGCAACATTTTACCAATTGTGCGACTGACACCTAGTGGGAGAGGAATTAGTGCAGCAACCAACTGGTTAAATATCTGAAACATCCAGCAAAAATAAAACCTTGCTATCAAGTTCCTCATGCTAAACCCACTGCAGGTACAGCACGTAACCAGGGTTTGTGTGAAAATACATTTCCTAACATGACAGCAAAGCTCAGTAAAAGAGCACATATCTTCAATTTATCAAATCAAAATAAAAAGGATTTTTTTTGGGAGGTGGTGGGGGGGAAAGAAGAGAGAAGGAAAAGGGGAAAACTGAATATCAGCAGCATGCGTTTTATTCACTGAAAGAGATTCAAGCAATAAAAGTCACTTGAAGGGTGATGGCCGTCTGTACATCCCCAGTTATCATTCTTACAATGACCTGTACAACAGAAATCCCTGGGATACCAGCTTACAACCTGGGCCCAAACCAGAGGCCACAGAGTAACCAATATTCCCATTGACTATTGTAAGTTAATACAGTTTCATCCAATTTACGACTGAAAAGGAAAATCCTTCATATGATACTGAAATAAGAAATGATCAGATGCAAGGAGAGATTAAAACAATGACCAATTAGGATGAAACTCTGTCCGAAGTTGCATCCAAATCTCACTTCTGGCCGACTTCCCTTCCACTGTCAGTCAGGCCATTTACATTGCAGCTTTCCTTATCCCCCTCTGTACTGTAACAACCAGTGGATAACCTCTTTATCAGGTCACAATGGATTCTTTGGTATCAATCACAGAAGCCTGCACTTTCCTCGTTATTGGGAAGCATCCTAGTTCTGTTCATCTACTAGTCAGGAAGGTGGTTTGAATAGGAAACTGAGAAGACAGACAAACCACCTACTTCCCAGCTAGTAATCTAACAAATTTAGGACAATCCGCTCCTGCTTACCTTCCCCTCTCCCCCCTGCCATTTACGAGAGTGAGAGGGCTTTTTAAAACTACTGGGGAGGGAATAATGAGTCAGAACATTAAGGATAATATTGTATTCCATGGGCTCGAGTTTCCTGTTTTTACTACGGCTTAAACAAATTACCACATGTATAGGTCGAAAAAGGAATAAAAGTAAGGTGCACTTATTGCCAATTAGGTAAAGCAGAATGGAGGGTCGGTTTCTTTATTTCACAGCTATTTTTTTTTAAAAAATCAATAGGTTTAAAATGGAGGCTGTCCCTTTTTATTAGGGTTCAAAATGGAAGACAGGAGACAGTCAGTCTGTGGGAAAGGGCGAATGCCATGTGTTGATATACTGGAGCAAATAATTGAAGTGCTAGTATTTGTGGCTGGATAGATGGAATCGCATTTTTCAATTGCTGTGAAAAACAGATGATTTGGTAACTTGAAAAGTCCATTTCTGCCATCTCCACCCAGGTATTAACAAATGGGTAACATGCAAGAGTTTCTCCTTAGAGCAGAGAAGGTTAAGAGGAAATTTAATTCATTATGTTCAAAACCATGAAGGGTTTTGATAAGAGTAAATATTCGTTGTACATAAGCATGCACAGCCTAAATAGGACAGTATCAACTCTTGCAATTTAATTTATTGTAATATTCCCACTTTACCTTTTCTCTTGACTATCTTGTATATCCTCGACAAGATCACATAAGAAATAGGAGCAGGAGTAGGCCATATGGCTCCTCGAGCCTGCTCCGCCATTCAATAAGATCATGGCTGATCTTCGACCTCAACTCCACTTTCCCGCCCGTTCCCAAATCACTTAATTCCCTTAAAGTCCAAAAATCTACTGATCTCAGACTTGAATATACTCTAGGACTGAGCATCCATAGCCCTCTGGGGTAGAGAATTCCAGAGATTCACAACCCTCTGAGTGAAGAAATTCCTCCTCATCTCAGTCTTAATTTAAAAGGCCCACCCCTTATCTTGAGACTATGTCCCCTAATTCTAGACTCTCCAGCCAGGGGAAACAACCTCTCAGTATCTACTCTGTCAAGCCCCCACAGAATCTTATATTTTTCAATGCGATCACCTCTCATTCTTCTAAACTCCAGAGAGTATAGGCCCATTATACTCAACCTCTCCTCATAGGACAACCCTCTTATCCCAGGAATTAATCTAGTGAACCTTCGTTGCACCACCTCTAAGGTAAGTATATCCTTCCTTAGATAAGGAGACCAAAACTGTACGCAGTACTCCAGGTGAGGTCTCACCTCTCAGGCATCTCCTTTTGAGGCTGAAAAGTTGAAATTTCTCTAAGTTTTTCCTCATAACTCAGACCTTCTGAGAAAAAGACAACTTTGAACCCACAGACTCACGGGGCTCTTAGTTCCCTATTTATCTCACCGCCCGTACATTCCGACAGGGCCCAGTGAGGAACTGCTGTCACGTAACGCACACCAGAAGCCATGTCTTCAAGAGTTGCTGGAAAAAGCTTCAACAGATTTCAGGCTCTCTTTTGGCCTTTTTTAAAAAAAAGACAAATCTGCTCATATGTTATGTAAGGTTATTTATTTATTGTACTGTATTAGTATCTTGCTGTGTCTTTTTGTTTCTGTAAAACATTTCACCTATGCATAAATCTAACCTAGTAATTTTAGCCTGTTTACATTTATCTGTCAGCATGTTACTTTCCACCTCCTGAGGTGATGGTGAGGATCCCACGTATTAAGTTAGTGACTTACTACGATTCAGGATTAATTGTTAAACCTGGGTATTGCTAACACTTTTGTTGCATGCTTTAAAGATGCAGGTTTTGTTTCATAAAGAGTCTCTGCTTATGGAAAGTACTGTTTAGTCCTGAACGTGAATAAAAGGCACTGGGATAAAACCCGAATTGCAACAAAGACATCACGTCATAGAAAAGATTGTATTTTCTCAATGCTATCCTTGAGACTCTTGCTTAATTGAGGTCTTGCTCATTGTTGGGGTTTTGGTTGCGGTGGGGGGGAACCAAGAAAGAAAGACATTTATTTTCTTTTAACTACAATTTTTTGTTTTCCAGTGTATGAGTGAAGGGAAGACAGCTGTTTCAGTTTAAGCAGTAAGCATACCCTGTTATAGCTGCATATGGAATAATAATAGTTCCCTGAAAACTGGTAGGAACTCGGTCTGCTGGCTGTAAGGATTCCCAGCAAAGTGAGTTTCGGTCCAATTCTTGTAGACTCCACAGGAAAAAATTACCTTTAATTTAGTGAGAGGCCACAGGATGGCTGGTGTAGGCGAAGGAAAATATCTCTCTACTGCGGGAAGAGCTGCTTCTGTGGTTGAGGCCAAGGAAGATTGTTGAGCACAGGGAGCTTTACTCGGTGGGCACGTGATGCAGATACTGGGTGCCAACTGGAAAAATGCACCATTCCCTAGCATCAACACTCCCCAACTTGATCAGTACAATCATTCGTATAATGAAAAATTTAATTAAACAATTTATCCTGGCTGAACATAACTTGTACGTAACACGTCTCATTTCTATATGTAATTTAAGCAAATACACAATAGGAGTGGGAGACAGCCTTTCCATTGTCTAGGAAAACCTCAACAAATTATTCGTGACTTTACAACCTTTAAACGTGCATTGCTTTCATCTTCAACATAAATATAGCAGATCTCTGACCACATTGTCCATCTTAAGTTGGATGACACGCAGTTTTATAATGACAGGAGTTTCATATCTTACGATGCACAATGTATTATTCGGTTACTGAGGTTCAGCCGTGTTTAATCTGACCTTTCCCTTTAAAAGGTCATAAACTATTATAATTAAACTCGAGTGACTGCAGGCTGTGGTTAATGGTTGTTTGGTGCAGGAACCCCGCAGATTAGAATATGCCGGTCGGTTTTGTTTGCAGCTCAGGCGCATTAAAACAATGCATTTAAGATCAGTTTACACCTACAGCAAAGTGTGGCTTCTGCACGTATATAGCACATGGATATAGACCTGGAAACATTCCGCCCAGTTTTACATCACTACTAACCGGTCCTACCTGTACACCCAGGGTCATCACGGTGCTCCGTGGCTGGTTGCCAGCTGTGGTGGCACATTTGAAAATCTACATGGGCAAGGAAGAAAACACCAAGAATGTCACCGAACATTATACACCGTAACAATCCGTACAGGCTGCTCTATTGGAGCTTGTGAAATCATAGGAACGAGCCCAATTGCCCAGTGTGGGTAACATGTACGCACTGGCACTCAAAAAATTTTTTTTTAAATCAAGGGGCCTCGCAGGATAGATTAACCAAAAAGAGAAATAGCCTCATGAATGGGGGGGGGGGGGGGGGGGGAGGAGGAGATAAAGAGGAAGTGTTTCGTCATGATGCTCCAGCCGTCATGGTGTGGGGCAGGCTTGATGGACCAGCTGGTCTCTTCCTGCCCGAAGGACCTGCTGTATTTTCAGATTTTTTGCTTTTCTCTCTGGAGGGAATCAGAAGTTGATTGGAAAAGGAACTCCTAAAATGGAAGTGTCGAGACTTCATTACAGCCACAGCCTGCTCTCCCTTCTTTCCACTTTTCCTTTCCTTCCTCAAGTGCAACACCCCTGTCGCATACAGTGGGTTGCTCAGAGGTTCTTGCCACTGTAGCATTATACTTCAGAGTTTAGGAGGGAACAAAGATATGAGCCAATCAGTTCCAGAGCACAAAAACTCCACGTAAGTTTTAAAACCAGATTTATAACCTCTTGGGGAGATTGAAATGAAAACTAATGGCTGAGCCACACAGACCAGGATGGTTCCAGATCCCACTTCTGGTCTAGTTAGCCAATTTCACCTGGGGCACTGCAATTAGCCTCAGTGCATCTGGTTCCAGGATGACTCTCCAATGACCCTTACTGGAAGTGGACAGGTGAGGTGGAGGACAGGACAAGTCACGCCTTGCACTGCCTACCTGCCCTTCAGTCGTATTGGCCTGCCAGCACTCACTCGCATGAATAAGGAACACTTGGATGAGGTAACAAATAGCTACTGGTGCTCGTGGAATTGTATTACAGCAAGAGGAGTCTGCACAGTTTGCTCTCAGATGCCGAGTGACCTACTGCATATTTCCACCTTTTGCCAGTGAATGTAGATTATTGATTCGTTACATCAAACTGATCAGACACGACCTATGTATATTGGGAATCAGGGTATCTAACAGCATGGTAGGAAAAAACTCAGGCAGCCTTTGAGGAAGTATTTGTACAGATGGTTCAACTTCCAGATACTGGCAGATTTGGCACTCAAATCCCCCCGTATCACATATCCACTTTAGTACCCCACCCCTCCATCTACTTGTTACCTCATCAGAATATCAGTGAATTGGGAGCAGTGCAGGAAACAAACCTGAACCTGGACTGCAAGCTACCTGGGATCCCCCAGTGTTTGTTTTCCCAGCCCTAGCACCACCTGGGTACCTGTTCAGCCTCTTCTCGACTCATGGCCAGCGCCAACTGTAGCTGCAGCTCCTCTTCGCCACTGGTTTGAGGCCGTGTCTGCTCCAGCTCGGAGATCTTCGGTGAAGTTGCTGCAGACAGAGATAAACGTGCGACAGACAGGTACATCATTGTGAGGCCAAACTAGTCTCTTCACCTGTTAGGTTACACAATCCGAGATATTACTAATGCTTCCCACCTGTAATTACAGGCTACTGCAACAATTTTATAATACAGATTATAAATTTTTGAGCAATGCTTATATCATTTTAAACAACTTGATTAGATCACCCCTCAGCCTTCTATACTCAAGGGAATAAGCCAAGTTTATGCAACCTGGCCTCATAATTTAAACCTTTAAGCCCTGGTGTCATTCTGGTGAATCTACACTGTACCAAGGCCAACATATCAACACTCATATTTGCACGGCGTATGTGAACCTTAACCTTTTTGTCTGTTTGTTGGTAAAATGGTTAAGGTGAAAAGCAGAGTGTTTGATTGTTGAGAGTGCTTTACTTCCTTGGTTATCGAACGGTGGGAGGTGTTTGTTAAGTAAATATACATGTGTAGTACATTTTCCAATGTTGTGGGAGTGTGTGTACACTGTTTCCTACTAAAATTAGCGCCTGTGGCTATAACGATGACACCATAGCCACACCTGTGACTGGTCAGCGATTTCTATCGGACATCACTGCACTATAAGGAATTGAATTCAAATACTAGAGGTTTGGTCAGAAACGAAACCAACTTGGGGTACTTACAGCCATGGTAGGAAGCAGGCGACCCACCCACTTTGCCACACTCGTCTGACTGGCTGGTGGATAGGTTTGGGTGGCTGGATCCACGCCCAAACATGATCTGGTTATTACTGCCCACCGCTGTCGTCACACTGGACATCCGTTCTTTTGTCTTCAGTGCGTGGCTGCGCTCGACTCGAAGCCTCTCATCGTCCTTCAGTAACGCGATGAGCTGTTTTGATTTCTCTCGCACGTTGATGCCTAGTTTGGAAAGAGTCAATTACAATGGTTACGGCTGCACTTCACAAAAGGAGTCAGTGGCCCACAACAAAAACCACCATCCCGTCAATGTAACACAACATAAACCAGTACTTCCTGTAACTTGCAAGGCCCCAAGAGTCTGCTAAAGATAATTTATAAAAGACATGAGCAAAAGTAGTTCTTTGAGAGTGGAACACAGTACTGGAAACAGGTATAGCTACAAGCATCTGAATGGGACCAGCAGTTCCATCCAGCCTCACTCCGTTCGTGTCAGTTGGGCACGCTGGCCTCTAAATAAAAAGGTTACATATTCAAGCCAAACCCCAAGACTTCAGCAAATAATCCAGGCTTAATGTTCTGCAGTTTCAGGGGGGCTGCCCTTCGGATGCAATGTGAAGCTGAGTGCCTCACCTGCTTGGGTGGATGTAAATAATCCCATGGGATGAGTGGTCGAGCAGGGCGTTCTCCCAGTGTCCCGGGCAACATCACCAAGAGCAGATTAACTGGTCATTCATCTCAATGCTGTGTAAATTTAAAGGATGGTAAGTATTTGGAATCAAATACATTAGAGGAGTCCAAGATGCAGTGAGATGCGAGGCTAAGTGAGCTGAAATACTAGAGAGTTGGGCTTAATGGCCTTGATTTTTTAAGTTGTAATGTTGTGGGATCCATCTAAAAGGTATTCCCCTGATGCCACGAATAGCAGAACTGAAGGAAGATCCATGAATTTAAGAGCATCTTCACAATCCAGACTGGAATAAATCCGAAATGGGTAAAGACACTGATTCATGTAAGGTGGAGCCAATCTGACATGAAAGTCCCGGTGCCATTCCGGATCTGTGCCAGGTGAGCTGATCTCCACCAGTGGGGCAAGCTAATCATTGACCTCAACTGCCTGGATTAGGTGGGGGGGCGGGGGAGAGAGAGAAAGAAAGGGAGGATTCCCACTTCTTATTGCCACTCAGTGAAGCCTGCTGGAAAGTGTGTGCGCACAAGTGAACTTCAGTTAAAGACAGAATCGGGCTAGTCATGCAATGATCCCCCAGTGCAATAGGAGACACTGTCTGGGCTTGGACACAGAGCATGGCCACTTGTGAAGGATAATGTACTGGAGAACAGCCAGCACCAGAGAGAGAGAGAGAGAGAGAGAGATCAGTCAGGAGGGGAAAGGGAGAAAGAAAAACACACACACACGAATTTAACACAACTAATAACCTCAGCTTCAGCCGATCACAGGATAGGGAGTGCAATGGGGAGACACATCCACTGTACAAGTGATTTCAAAAGAAGCAGTGACGATATGGCGACTGATTATTTCAGCTTACTGACTAACAATTGCAAGCTGTCGAACTACTAAAATGGATTGCAAAGCCTCTACATGTGAAATCTTCCACTTTCTAATGACTGCTTTTAATGTGTCAAATAACTAAATAGACGTCAAGAATATAAAATAGATTACAAAGGCAGAGTCTCATCCAGGATGGTGTCATAAACTACAGCTTTCACCCACCATTTGAAATTCTCAAGGTCAGAATAACCTTGACAATCACTCCTACTATTTTCGAACCACTTCCTTCGCCCCACATTTGGCGGCCGAGCCTTCAGCTGTCTAGGCCCCAGGCTCCGGAATTCAATCTCTCCTTCAAGACACTCCTTAAAACCTACCTCTTTGGCAAAGCTTTTAGTTAGCCTTCCTAACATCTCCTTTGGCTTGGTTTCAATTTTTGTTTGATTATGCTCCTGTGACGTTGGGACGTTTTACTATGTTAAAGGTGAGCTATAATGCTAAACCTTTATAAAGCATTGGTTAGGCTCCAACTGGAGTACTGTGGCCAATTCTGGGCACCACATTTTAGGAAGGATGTCAAGGCCTTGGAGAGGGTGCAGAGGAGATTTACTAGAATGGTACCAGGGATGCAGGACATATGTTCATACGAATTAAGAGCAGGAGTAGGCCATTCGGCCCCTCGAGCCTGATCTGCCATTTGATAAGATCATGGCTGATCTGATTGCGACCTCAACCCTACTTTCTCGTCTACTTACTATAACCTTTGACTCCCTTGTTAATCAGGAATCTATCTAACTCAGCCTTAAAAATATACAATGACCCTGCCCCCACCGCTCTCTGGGGAAGGGAGTTCCACAGACTCATAACCCTCAGAGAAAAAATTTCTCCTCATCTCCGTCTTAAATGGGAGACTCCTTATTTTTAAAACTGTGGCCCCTAGTTCTAGTCTCTCCCACAAGGGGAAACATCCTCTCAGCATCCACCCCTTCTAGTCCCCTCTGGATCTTATATGTTCCAATAAGATCACCTCTCATTCTTCTAAACTCCAGTGTATACAGGCCCAACCCTCATCCCAGGAATCAGTCGAGTGAACCTTCTCTGAACCGCCGCCAAAGCAATTATGTCCTTTCTTAAATAAGGAGACCAAAACTGCACACAGTATTCTAGATGTGGTCTCACCAATGCCCTGTATAACTGTAGTAAAACACCTTTACTTTTATATTCCATTCCCCCTGCAATGTAATGTGGAGAGACTGGAGAAGCTGGGATTGTTCTCCTTAGAGCAGAAAAGGTTAAGGGGAGATTTGATAGAGGTGTTCAAAATCATGAAGGGTTTCAATACAGTAAATAAGGAGAAACTGTTTCCAGTGACAGAAGGGTCAGAGGACACAGATTTAAGGTAATTAGCAAATGAACCAGAGGGGAGATGAGGAAAAAAAATTTTAAGCAGCAAATTATGGTGATCTGGAATACTCTGCCTGAAAGGGCAGTGGAAGCAGATTCAAGTGACTTTCAAAAGGGAATTAGATAAATATTTGAAGGGGAAAAATTTGCAGGGCTATGAGGAAAGAGCAGGGGAAGTGGGACTAATTGGTTAGCTCTTTCAAAGAGCCGGCACAGGCACGATGGGTCGAATGGCCTCCTTCTGTTCTGTTTCATTCCATGATTCTATAAATGCAAGTTATTGTTAATTAATTGCCCTTCCATCTTTAGACTACCAACAGCCTCTAATTTGGCATTAATTGGCAATGCCACAGGATGGCTGGTGTAGTAGGGTAAGTGAGATATATTGGGTGCCCATTACTCCCCAGCGGTGCTCTCAGGCTTCTGCCATAGCTGCTCAATAGCCACTCATTAGGCGGTGCCCCAGAAAGACTCAACTGCAGGTCCCCCTACACCACATCTTTATGTGAAAGCACCCGTGTACACATGGGAGAAATTACAAACAAGAACAATAAGCTCTCCCAATAGCCTAGCAGGTTAAAGGCATTACCCAAAGTAGCCACAACCAGCCCACCCCCAGCCCCCCCAGGGCCCCCCCCCCCCACCCCCCCCCACCTCCCCCGTCCCCCCCCAGTCTGTGCTAAGTCAGCTGGCAGAATATGGGGGGGAGGGGGGGGGGGGAAGGCACTACAATCAACCTTAGAAGAGGAAAGGAACAGCTAGGTTGTCAATGTGATCACTATTCAATGACCACTACTAGGAAGTGAAACAGTTAATTGGGAATAAGGACAGATCGGGCTCAGCGGTTTTGCCCATCACAGCCAAATATCCCGTTGACACTTCCTGTCTAGGGCCACGTAAAGAATGGCTCCCTCAGACGGCGGGAAGCAGTTAGTGTTGATTCAAATGCAAATCAGATAAGATAAGATTTCTTTCAGAAAATAACATTTTGGGATTCAGTATACGAGTAATTTGAGACATGACGTGGTGAGTTTAACATGCTTGGGAGGAACAGGGGACTTTGGACCTATGGTTCCCAAAGCTCTCCACCACCTTGCCTCATGTCTGGATCTGCTGTAGACTAATTGATAGAGATTGACTGTTATGATTAGTCGACAGCTCCATTATCGTATTGAGCGACTACCAGGATGGTAAAAGGCAAACTAGATAGACCGTGGTCTTTTTTTAAATCTAGCAATTCTTATGTTCAGTCCTCGAGTGATTCAGAAATAAGCATCATGGTGAGAACACAAAACCCTTTTTCCATCTCCCTTGCTCACACCCAAGAAACTTGGTTACTTATCCACTTTTCATTGAACGTGTGAAATAATGTGGGGATTGGATTAAAAAAAGCATAAGCAATTGACAGCCAGCAGCTGCTTAGTATTAACAGGTCCCTTCACACAACTGTGGTCACTGGTTTGATTCCCACCACTGACACCTCACAACCACAATTAGGGTGAGTTTCTTCAGGTCTTACTCAAGTCACCAAAAGGTGGACTGCGCCTGTGTTATTTAAAGCTCGCGCACTTAGGTTCTTTTAATAGCAGGCAGGCAAAGTATTTCCAAGAACAGAGTCCTCTTACAAAAGTCTGTGCCAAGATATTTCAAAAGGTCTGAAAAGCAGCTTTCAATGGTGCAAACTCAACATTTTTAGATGGAATGCTTCAGAATTTGGGTCACGAGTTCTGAATTGTGTCAGTTTTTGATAGAAAAGTTATCTGAAGCACCCACTGAGCAGCAATCTTTAGGGCTGAGATGTCGTCCTCATACTTAGAGCTTGATCTAAGGTGAGGCCGGGCACAAGCTGCAGGGAAAATATCACCTTATATTTTCTTCTTTGCCTGCATTTTCCTGTCAAGAGCTTATGTTATACTTAAATTTAACAAAAAACAGGAGATTTTTTTATTACCCTGGTCCCTTCCATCTCGATCGATATACTGAAAGTCCTTCAGCGTCTGAATGGCAAAGACGTTTTCCTTGCACTGTTGCGCCACGCGCTCAGAGCCCGTCTTGATCAGGTAGTCCATCAACATCAGAGCCTTGTACACATGTCGCCAGTTCTTCCCATGGTCATTGAGGCGCTTCCAGATCATGCTCATGATCTCCGAGAAAGCCACCACGTTGTACGTCAGGTCAGAGATTTCCGCCATCAGCGAACTCGAGGGACCCCAAGGATCGTTTGATGTCGCCTCCCGCACTTTTATCTCTGCTTCAGAGTAATTGTTCACAATGTTTTTCATCTGTCTCCGAAGAGATGAGGATGTCATGGTGACTGTTTAAGCTTTCTTTCCCCCCACTCCCCCCCCACCACCGCAGGATCCTATCAGCAGCGAAGTATTACCATTAGCGATTTCCGTGCAGGAATGCGTTCCTCCTTACCGCCTGAATGAAGCTACATGTTGTCCTAATGGAGTTTATTTGCCAACTTTGCTCTGCCGACAATTCCACCGTTGCCTCATGATCTGCATTTACAACCTGAAATAAGAAAATGAAACTTTGGTCAACATTCCTGTTCCTCTGAACTTCCCAATCCGATTTTTCCAATGCTCCATTTGTCCTACATGTTCTTCCTCCTCCCTCCATTGAAATCAAGGCTCTTCACACCATCTTCTACTCTTACACTCTCCCAGGACCGTAAATCTTGGTGACCCCTCACCTCCCTCCAGTCTTCCCTTCCTCCCAGA
This sequence comes from Heptranchias perlo, assembly GCF_035084215.1. Lineage (NCBI taxonomy): Eukaryota > Metazoa > Chordata > Chondrichthyes > Hexanchiformes > Hexanchidae > Heptranchias > Heptranchias perlo. The sequence goes on from NW_027138436.1 coordinate 20,126, forward strand.
ATCTACATGCATTTGAAACCAAGCTTGGCATTATCTAATATATTGATTGATTTCACTCTCGTTCTACTTTTCAACCTTACTCGTATCCTGCACCGAGCCGTAGCCCTTCACCTAGGTTTCTCAGTTAAAAAGTGGGGAAGTCTTTGTTGTAATATACTCTAAAATGAGCGACGTCCTGCAGCATTGCATGAAGATAAAATGTGTAGGCCTTGGTACTCATGGCTGAAATACCTTCTCCTGTGTTTCTCTCAGAAACCACCCTCCCAGGTCACATAATACAAAAAGTTAGAAAGCATTTCATTATTTTCCTTGAGACTAGTGCAACTCAAAATATATCTCTAATACATTAAGTTTGGTTTGGGGGCACATGTTTCATTGAAAACTCATTACAAGTCCCTGTTACTCCTGTAAGTGGCTGTGATGTGGCTTTTCAATGTTATACGATGTCACGCTGTGTGTCACACAATAGCTACTTTTTTTTTTAAATGTGAGCGAACATAACCGTGTGATTGCACAATCTGGCCATCAGGTTCTCACAACTGCTCAATGTTTTCTGAAAACTTTTTCACTTCCATTTTTCCCTTTAGTTATTTAAATTTTTAATGTTCAAAATAAGGGCTTAACTAATTTATTTTTTAAATCAAAAAATGACATTTCACAACATTATTAAATTTATCCACTGAATTGTCTTTTGGTGCTTTCATTAAAGTTTTACTTGAAGGCCTCAGCTTCGCCCAGGCCAGGCAAATTTATTCTACCCACAATTGACTTCAGCCCTCACTTCCACCTTCTAAATGGTTGCACATGGTAGTGACTTAAAATGAAAAACTGAACCGCTCCATGAAAATTTAAACCACGATTCTTACAGTTAGGATCATGTACTCTTGCCTCTCTAGCACCTACAAAAGAATCTTAAAATACTGTGATTCAGTTCCCTCCCCAATGAAATACCAGTTCCACAATGCCTACGAATTCTTACTTGACCTGTCAGTTATAAAGCCAGGATTCTCCTCTACAGCCTGATCGCTAAATGAACCCACCATTCATTACAAGCACAATTGCAACTACTAAATGCACACCGATCTACATTCTATTTTACATGGTATAACATTCCAGCATATCACCTGTATTACTATGAGCAGCACCACAGGACATTACTTTTAGATGCCGAGTCAAGCATGTATCTGTCACAATACAGATGTAAAACAAAAAAAAGAGAAACATAGTGGTTGATCTGGAGCCCAAAATTTACAAGCAGTTTACAAATGCCTTCTGATGTGATCTCGGCAATTTACCAGTAACTATTACCACCTGGATTAACAGTACAGTACAGCGCAGAACCCAAATCAGGTACCTTTAAAGTAAGCGTGTCCCAGCTAGGACAGTGCCATTTTGTGACTCATTCACTGAGCCAAAAATACTCAGTGACAGCAGCTTGAATCTTTGTACTAAGATGCTGCACATACGGTGAGCTTTACGGCCAACCTCAGTCCCTTAAGAGGTACAAGTTCCAAGGATCGAGACTCATTTTGCAAACCTTCTACACATAGCTGGCTTTTTTAAAAAAACGAATCATTTCGCAAACACTAAATCCATTTTTGCACTGACACTTCTTTAGATCGGACTGCAGGCTCCACAAGTCAGCACCCATCATTTACACTACTAACTCCAGCTCCCTTATCCAAGAGGCATAATCGTACGTGCACAATAAATGGGAGCTACAACTCTGCTGCAGAGGTAAGGAAGCAGGCTCACAGGCATTGGATCTAAACAAGCACCAGCATAAAAGAGGCTCAAGACAGAAAGAAAGAAATGAACGATTTTCATGCAAAAGCAGTGAAAATTGAGAGTCAAGTACAGCGTTACCATGAATTATAGGCAACATAAGCCTTGGAGTGAAACCAATCGGTCAAAATTCATCGCTTTACATTTGTTTCATGTTGTACACTTAAAATAAACCAGAAAGCGACTTAGAGGCTACAATATAATCACAGGGTTCCAAAAAAAAATACCCAATGCTCAGCTGGCAATGGCACTATATAACTGGACTGTACAGGCTGGAGCGTCCCAGATCCTGATCGAAGCACCTACCTAATCTTAGTGCCCTTGGATTTAGGGAAGAGAAAAATAAAAGTTTCAGCAGGGGCTCCCCACTGACTCCTGCTGTGAAGTGCCAATCAAGCACAGATATGATGGGGGCTCGACTGTGATGCCTTCTGTAGTTGAATGGATCAGTGACAATCACTGTCTAGGCTCGTTCATGAAGATTGGCCTATGCTGAAAGAACCATATCGCAGAAGAAGTCAACATCTTCAGCTGAACTGGGGGAGGAATTAGCAACAACAAAAAATTGTCAATACCATACACGCAGACACTCTGTACCTCAACCAACACATCTGAACTGAACTATAATCTTGTAATGCTCTCCAGTATCTATGATTCTTTGCATACTACACTTCTGTACTAACAAAATAAGTGTCCGATAACTTGGTTCTTAAACTACGCACAGTTAAAATGCCACAGCCATGATGGAAAAACCACTAATATGCTGTCCCCAACCAAGCACCAACAAAAAGTCAGATTATCTAATCATTTACCTCACTGCTTGTGGGATGTTGCTGACCTAGAAATGGCTGCCTGGTTGCCTGCATAACAGCCACTGCATTCCCAATCATTCATTCATTCCGTAAAGCACTTCAAAACGTTTCAACCCAATAAGAGGCTGTATAAATGTAAACATTCCTTTCTTTTATCAATCACTCCCTGGACGACCGAGTCACACCACATCGTTCAAACTGATGCCTGACTTTTGGCCTCCTGGACTAAACTTCATACTATATACACACACTGCTCCAGCCCCAAGCTGCTTTCACACTGCACTTGATGCCACTGGCCTCTGATGTGTAGCCAGCAACATCATACTTTGCTGGGTCATCCGAGTTGCCAGCTTTGGCCAATGCAGCAAGTCAACTGTGGTAGCATCGCCTGCTGTGCAAGAGCAACTCATGAGCTCCAGTGCAGGCCTTAGCGCAACAGTAAAGCAGCCTTATGCACAACGACATGCAGGACGACTGTGACACAGTCTTCAGTTTGATGCAATGTTATTGGTGCACTGTTTTTAAAAACCCACACACAAGTCATTCTGTGGGGCATCAAGGCTGTAAAAAGAGTGGCAAAGACAAGGTGAATTAGGAAGCAGCAAATTATAACCAGTGCAAGTATAAACAACACCACCAAATCCCTCCTACAATAAATCCAAGCTGTGGATCACCGGTTTCTGCAACTCACCTATTGCTACTGCAAAGCAGATTGACTTTTATTAAAATAACTTTTTTTTTAATAACCTGGAAATAAGGAGTAAATAAGAAGAAAGAGTTTCCACTGGCTGGAGGGTCAGGAACCAGAGGTCACAGATTTAAGACAATTGGCAGAGGGGAGGTGAGGAGAAATGTTTTCACGCAAAGAGCAACGACCTGGAATGTGCTGCCTGAAAGGGCGGTGGACACAGATTCAATAACAACTTTCAAAGGGGAACTGGATAAATATTTGAAGGGGAAAAATTTGCGGGGCTATGGGGAAAGAGCAGGGGGGAGTGGGACTAATTGGATAGCTCTTTCAAAGGGCCGGCACAGGCACGATGGGCTGAATGGCCTCCTTCTGTACTATAAGATTCTATGAAACAAAATCCAAAGGCCAATTTGGGTGAACTATTTCAACAGACTGGGCCTAGGGGGCTCCTTATATCTAAATTATAGGATTACAGACCGAGTTAAGGGGCTTTAATATTGATTTATTCCTCCATTCCCCAGAGATTATATTTAATCTTTAATTAACTCTCTGGCACCACATTTGCAACAATTTTTTTTAATTAATTTATTTTTAACCCAGTTTTCTGTCAGCTGCTGTCAAGTACAGAAATGTAAAACATGCCACACGTTGATCCCAAAGATGGGGCAATCAGCGGCCTGGATTTCAGTTCCTCGCCCCGTTTCCCCTCCCTAACCGCGACCAAAAGCAGCAGGAAAGCTCGAGGCCGCGACCTCAGCCTGCGGCCCACCCTACACCGTTCGAAGCCGCGGTTGGAAATCTGAATAAAACCCGGGGGCGGCGGCTCTCGAGCCGGCTTCGTTTTTTAAATTTACCGGCCCCGAGCCTCGGGCCCAGGAACCGTCGCTCACTCACCGCCTTCCCGCTCGATCCGGCCCGACTGCCAATCAAACCCCCGCCTCCGTTACGGCTCCGAGCTAAGAGGCGGGACTAGCCCCATATGGACCAGTAACAGGGCGCATTTTGCGCTCAACCTTGAGTGACAGTCATTCTATCCAATGATTTGCCAGACGTCCAGTAGATTGACGTCTATTAAAGCCAATTGTTGTGCGGCGCAATTGATTGACAGTTATATCGACCAATCACAATAGAGTATTCGGTCAACCCGAAAAGAGGGCGGGAGAACTTTTGACCAATAGAAATACGTATCCTCTGATTGACAGTTGTTTTATTCAATCAGCGGTTAGAACTGGGGCTGATTGACATGGCAGTCAACCAATCACACTTCCAGCTTGGCTTTGGCCAAACTGGCTTTAAATACGTTTAAAGTTTACTTTGTGTTGTGAATTGAAGAGACAAGTGTGGCGGGGAGGTGTTGGATCGCCCATCATGGAGGGTCGGCCAAATGGCTGGTCAGGGAGGGAATGGGAAGGCTATAGGGATAAGTATAGACTGAGATCACCAAGCACTCCATTGAAGTGGGTGTAGAGGAGATTTACCAGAATGGTCCCAGGGATGAGGGACTTCGGTTACCAGGAGCGACGGGAGAAGCTGGGGTTGTCCTCCTTGGAGAAGGAGATTTGATAAACGTGTTCAAAATCATGAAGGGTTTTGATCGAGTGAGTAAGACAAGACCGCTTCCCAGCGACACAGATTCAAGGTGATTGGCCAAAGAACCGGAGGGGGAGATGAGGAAAAAAATGTTTTACGCGGCGAGTTGTGATGATCTGGAATTCGCTGCCTGAAAGGGCGGTGGAAGCAGATTCGCTGGTAACTTTCAAAAGAGAATTGGATAAATACTTGAAATAGAAAAATTTGCAGGGCTGTGGGGAAAGAGCGGAGGAAATGAGACTAATTGGATAGCTCTTTCAAAGAGCCAGCACAGGCAGTATGGGCGGAATGGCCTCCTACCTAAACTCTAGGGGGTAATTTTGACTTTGGGCGATAGTGTATATCAGGTGATATCGGACCAGCTGCCCGATATACATCTCTCCTGATTTTCATTTCCATTGAAGTCACTTGAAAATTCCCTCCTAGTTGTGAGGAGAGATGTGGCTATTTCCACTGGAGCAGCGAAGGCTCAGAGGACATTTTATAATTTCCCTACATTACAACTGTTTAAAATTACATCGTTGGGTTTGGGATGTCCTCGGGTGTCAGTTGTGGCTCAGTGGGTAGCACTCTTGTCTTCTGAGTCAGATGGTTGTGGGTTCAGAGCCCCACTCCAGAGATTTGAGTACATAATCTAGGTTGACACTCCCAGTGCAGTACTGAGAGAGTGCTGCACTGTCAGAGGTGCTGTCTTTCAGATGAGCCATTAAACCAAAACCCCTGTCTGCCCTTTCAGGTTGATGTAAAAGATTCCATTTCCACTATTTCAAAGAAGAGTATGGGAGTTCTCTCTGGTGTCCAGGCCAATATTTATCCCTCAACCAACATCTCTTTAAAAAAAATAGATGAGCTGGTCATTATCACACTGCTGCTTGTGGGAGCTTGCTGTGTGCAAATTGGCTGCTGTGTTTCCCTTTGTGACTACAGTTCAAAAGGGCTTCATTGGCTGTGGAGTGCTTTGGGATGTCCTGAGGTTGTGAAAGGCACTATATAAATGCAAGTCTTTCTTTCTAATTACTTTGCTGGATGTGGCAGGAGATCGACTGGTTGATTTATAATCAGATGTGACACATTCACTCGGTTAATCCCGGGGATGAGGGGGTGGACATATGAGGAGAGGTTGAGCAGATTGGGACTCTACTCATTGGAGTTCAGAAGAATGAGGGGCGATCTTATTAAAACATATAAGATTGTGAAGGGGCTTGATCGGGTGGATGCGGTAAGGATGTTCCCAAGGATGGGTGAAACTAGAACTAGGGGGCATAATCTTAGAATAAGGGGCTGCTCTTTCAAAACTGAGATGAGGAGAAACTTCTTCACTCAGAGGGTGGTAGGTCTGTGGAATTTGCTGCCCCAGGAAGCTGTGGAAGCTACATCATTAAATAAATTTAAAACCGAAATCGACAGTTTCCTAGAAGGAAAGGGAATTAGGGGGTTACGGGGAGCGGGCAGGAAATTGGACATGAATTTAGATTTGAGATTAGGATCAGATCAGCCATGATCTTATTGAATGGCGGAGCAGGCTCGAGGGGCCGATTGGCCTACTCCTGCTCCTATTTCTTATGTTCTTATTTCTCTGTGTGTTTCCTTCCTTCTCGTTTTGCACACTTGGAAAAAGAAAACTGACTTTGTGTGCCCCCATCTTGATCAGTAGGGAACTGCAGTAATGATAGTTAAGTGGCGCCCAAGCAAATTATATAGTTCTTTGATGTTGACACGCTCTATAATCAAGTTTATTGCTAAAAATCTGTAATTATCTTTCTGTCTCACTTTCAGAGAACAAACCCGGCTTTTTTTTTAAACTTTCCTAATCCTTGCTTCCTCCGGTTTACATTTTCTCTTTCTTTAGACCTCTAGGTCATGCACCTTCTCCTGATCAAAAATGGCGGGGACAGAGCTATTCTCTAGAAGCTTCTTCTAGTGGTGTGCGAGATTGCTGCTGTTTTTTTTCTGCGTTTCTTCCCATCTCTCTCGAAGGCGCCCACTCTTACGGTGGTACTCCTCCGTGATGCTGTAAACCCTCCCACACCTTGGCCGAGTGGCCATTACTCTTGTATGAATCTTGGCTATTCGACTCAGGGGGGCTCGCAACCCGATCCTGTCCTCTCCCCAATGCCCAGACATGTGCACTTTCCCAGCAGTGGTCACTGGATAGAATTCCCTTGCTCAAATTTATTCCCCCCTCCTTCACTATGGGTCCCATGGCCAATTTTTCCAGGAGGAGGTCATTCAACCCTTCAAGCCTGTTCCTCCATTCAGTTAGATCCAGGCTGATCTGTACCTCAACTCCATTTACCCGCCTTAGTTCCATAACACTCGATACCTTTACCCAACAAGAATCTATCGATCTCAGTCTTGAAAGTTCCAATTGACCCCCAGCATCCACAGCCTTTTGGGGGAGACAGTTCCAGATTTCCACTCCCCTTTGCGTGAAGAAGAGCTTCCTGATTTCACTCCTGAACAGCCTAGCTCTAATTTTAAGATTGTGTCCCCTCGTTCTGGATTCGCCCACCAGAGGGACTGGTTTCTCCATCTCTACCCTATCGAATCCCATAATCATTTTAAACACCTTGATTAGATCACCCCTCAATCTTCAAAACTCAAGGGACTACAAACCAAGTTTAAGCCACCTGTCCTCACATTTTAACCCCTTTAGCCCCGGTATCATTCTGGTGAATCTGCGCTGCACCCCCTCCAAGGCCAATATATCCTTCCTGAGGTGTGATTCTAACAAGGTCGGAGATGCGACTTTCCTCTAAGTGGAGGTCTGCAGTTAAAATTGGTCTTTTTTTGTTCTTTTGATGCAGGTTTTGCTCACAGACTTCTTTTATAAGCAGTGAAATCTCACCCGGTAGAAGAGCTGAGTAACACAGGAAGCGGCCTGCACTTAAAACCAAACTTTGAACCCCAAAAAAAACTGCCATCGAAAAGAAGAGGGAGATTTCTGAGCATCATTTTTTGACTGTGGACAGAAAACCCCGGCGAATGATGAGGGAAGATTCCCCATGACCAGAGCAGGCCATTCCTGTGTGAGTCCTGCTTTAAGGGTTGAAAATTCACTTGTGGTGTGAATGGGTACAGGGAGTGGTGCTGTGAGCAACACCCCTCAGCTAAACCTCTGTGTTAAGCATTTAGATTGTGGTTTTCCTGCAGTGCAGGAACAGATTGGACCCAGTTTTCTTTTTTTAAAAGATTATCTTGACGAATCGAGGTTCGTGATAGTGACTTCTCTCCGTACTTGCTGTCTCGTGGTTTGGGAGCTCTTAGAAGTGCGAGAAGCCATCTCGAATCTTCCGCGAACTAAAGTCGTTGAAATTGGTTTCTTTTGTCTTTTTTCTTCCCCTCCCTCCCTCCTTCCCTCCCCCCTGCCACTTCCCCTCTCCCTCTCCCTCTCCCCTCTCTCTCTCTCTCTCTCTGCGCGCAGGCACCACACACTCCCTCCGGGAGCTGGTCTATCGAAGGACCTTCCTTCCCATTTTCTTTTCGGCGTCTCTTGGTCAGCCTCTGACCAGCGGGTTCCTCCGAGGGGTGTCCGGAATGGAGGCTGTGGCCAAGTACGAGTTCAACGGGGCTGGAGAGGACGAGCTGAGCTTCAAGAAAGACGACGTCCTTAAGGTAAGGGAGAACCTTAGTCTTTTCTCGCGTGCCAGCTCGCTGACATCCTGTGCTGCTGGAAAAAAAAACGAATATTTAACTCGATGCCGAGACACAGTAAGAAACCCGATGAGAAGGTAGCACAGCGGTTGCCGTGGACTGGTCAGTAATTCTGCTCAATGTTACTACCCTGTACTTAGCCATTTATTTGTTAGCGGGGTGGCGGAGGGGTTATTTTTGGACAACTATCTTGTGGCGAAGGATAAAGAATTAAAAAGAGCAGAAACTTGGGTTAAGGATGTTTTGAACTGAAAGGCAAATGGCCAACACGGGCTATACCCTCAACGAGCTCGTCTGGTTTGACTCGGAGGTGCCATTTCACCCCCCATTTCCTTTATTCTGGGGGTAAAGTTGGGGAGCTACACTAGGCGTCAGAGACCCCTGGGTTAGAGAGGGCAAAAATTAACCTGGGGAGGGTTCCCATTTCTCATTGATGTCCACTGACACCCCAACTGTGTGAATCTCGGGTGAGGTTAGCATTGATGCACAACAAGGTCCAATATCTCGCATGTAAAGACTGAGTGTTTGAGGAAGGTGTCAAGGGGCGGCCTGGTGTCCATTGAACCCTCACCCCAGAGAACATTTCCAACACAACTATTTTCTTGCGTTTAGATGCTGAGTAGCCTCCCTCCCAAAATAAACGGGCACCATAGGGTAAATTTCATGCTCCCTGTGGGGGAGCAAAGGCTCCCAGGGAATGTGGATTTATTTCTTATGTTCTTATACTCTACTCATTGGAGTTCAGAAGAATGAGAGGCGATCTTATTGAAACATATAAGATTGTGAAGGGGCTTGATCGGGTGGATGCGGTAAGGATGTTCCCAAGGATGGGTGAAACTAGAACTAGGGGGCATAATCTTAGAATAAGGGGCTGCTCTTTCAAAACTGAGATGAAGAGAAACTTCTTCAGAGGGTGTGGAATTTGCTGCCCCAGGAAGCTGTGGAAGCTACATCATTAAATAAATTTAAAACAGAAATAGACACTTTCCTAGAAGTAAAGGGATTTAGGGGTTACGGGGAGCGGGCAGGAAATTGGACATGAAGCTGAGTTCGGATCGGTCAATGCCCTGTGGGTGGCGGAGAGGGCCCAGGGGCTGAGTGGCCGGGTCCTGCTCCTACTTCTTGTGTTCTTTAGATTTGAGGTTAGGATCAGATCAGCCATGATCTTATTGAATGGCGGAGCAGGCTCGAGGGGCCGATTGGCCTACTCCTGCTCCTATTTCTTATGTTCTTATGGATGGGAGAATTGGGGCTACAGAGTCGTAGCCCTGTCTCCCTCTCTGCCCCGGGCTCCCCGAATGTGCCGCTCCCTCGCTGGGAGAACGGAATCACCGCGAATACTCGAAGGCAACTTCTCTGGTGTTTCAAGTCATCAGCTCACAAAAATGTAATTCTATATTTTTTTAAAAATTGGTTTTAATTACAGATTAAGCTTTGCCCAGTTTGAATAAGGGTGCAGTTGTGCGTTCCTGATAACAGCGATTCTGATTTAAAGAGGATTGATTTCCTGTTGTGAATTATTCTTATCCTTTTCCCCCCTTCCTCCCCTCCACCTTTCCAATTTCATGTTTAACCCCCTTCTTCCTGCCCTCGCTGGTTCCCTTCTGGGGTGAAAGTTCAACCAACAGTCGGCTTCTCATCCTCGCCCGCTCCTCGGAGTATCAGAAATTGCAGGATAGGTCACTGTACATTAGGGTTCTCCGTATGATTCTACTGGGAACGCGCTGTTCAGTTGTACAGAGCCTTGGTCAGACCCCATCTGGAGTACTGCGTTCAGTTCAGGCTTGAATGGGGGTTGTGTAAGAGACCAGATTTGGGGATAAACACGTTAGTGGTGTAGATTCCTTTTGAACAGCCTGTCACACACATGCAGAGCAACCTACACTTAGATAAGAAAATGAAGAGAAGCCTTTGAACTAGCGTTTGTGAAAATAAGAGGAGTTTAGCCGTGAGACAGAGGCAGGACCGGTGTTCTGAAAGGGACAAGATTCAAAGGGGTTTCTTAATCCCCAACTTGCCTCGTGATCCCCGCTGTAGCAATTGGCAAATAACTTGAGGCCCTTCGGAAAGATCAGGGCTGAGTTCTCAGTTTAAAACAGTCAGCTGTTTCGGCGAATCCCAATCAGAGATCCAGAGGGATTCTGTTGAGGATGAGCTACTTAATAACAACAACTTGCATTTATATAGCGCCTTTAACATGGCAAAACATCCCGAGGCATTTAACGGGAGCGTAATTAGAGAAAAATTGACACTGAGCCACATAAGGAGATATTAGGACAGGTCTTGGTCAAAGAGGTAGGTTTTAAGGAGCATCTTAAAGGAGCTGAGAGAGGTGGAGAGGTTTAGGGAGGGAATTCCAGAGCTTAGAGCCCAGGCAGCTGAAGGCACGGCTGCCAATGATGGGGTGAACGAAATCGGGGATGCGCAAGAGGCAAGAATTGGAGGAGCGTGGAGATCTCGGAGGGTTGTAGAAAGTATATAAAACAGAGAATATAGTCCAGAAAGCTGGAGGAAGTTACAGAGATGGGGAGGGGGCGAGGCCATGGAGGGATTTGAAAACAAGGATGAGAATTTTAAATCGAGGCGTTCCCGCACCGGGAGCCAATGTAGGTCAGCGAGCACAGGGGGTGATGGATGAACAGGACTTGGTGCGAGTTAGGATACGGGCAACAGAGTTTTGGATGAGCTCAAGTTCATGGAGGGTGGAAGGTGGGAGGCCGGCCAGGAGAGCATTGGAATAGTCGAGTCTGGAGGTAGCAAAGGGCATGGATGGGCGCTTAAACACGAGACCCTTTGTCTAGCTGCCACAAAACCGCCTGGCAAACGATGTGGGGACGGAGAGGCAGTCGGTGTCAGGAGAATCCATCAGCCAGTGGGTCGATGCTGCAGCGTAGAGGCCTGTACAGTTGACCTTCATTACGCTGGATTGGCGGGTCTCCGTTACTCCTGTAAGGGTCACTCGGCACATTCAGTGAAGCGGTGGCAAAGGGGGTTCAAAAGGAGGGTCTGCATTTTGGTTTGAGGTGTTGAGCAGCCCGTCGATAGCTTAAGAAAAGACGTCATTGAAATGTCTTCTCTTTATTTAAGCTTTTTTTTTTACATTTAAGAGAAACGCAGAATCAGTGAGAGACAGGGAGACTCCCATTTAACTACACCGCCATGCCCAAAGGCTTCCAGATGCCACGTTCGCACTTCCAAACCACAAGTAGTTTATCCAAGAGACTCAACGGGCTAAATCCAAACTCAGAGGCAGGTCACTAAAGTATTTGCGGTTTGAGGGTGTTTGGGTGAGGCTGCACCTGAACCCTGTTTATTTGATCAGTTACTTTTGGATCCTGGGTTGATCTGTCGTCAAAGAGGGAATCCTGAGACTTTGGCGCGTGACGCAAAAAAAAAATCTTTCCAATCAAAAGGGTTTAATTCTGCTCTGTTCAACTCTGCTTGTTCATTGTCCTAGGAACATAGGAACAGGAGGAGGCCGTTCAGCCCCTCGAGCCTGTTCCACCACTCAGTTAGAACACGGCAGATCCGAATCTGAACTCCGCCTTTGCTCCATGTCACTTGATACCCTTACCCGACAAAAATCTATCGATCTCGGTCTTCAAAGCTCCAATTGTCCCCCAGCATCCACAGCCTTTTGGGGGAAGAGAATTCCAGGTTTCTACTACGCTTTGTGTGAAAAAGTGCTTCCTGATTTCCCTCCTGAATAGCTCTAATTTTAAGATTGTGCCTCCTTGTCCTTGATTGCTCCACCAGAGGAAATAATTTCTCTGTATCTACCCTATCCAATCCTTTTAACATTGCCGAGGCTTTAAATTTAAATTCCCCATCCTCGCATCCTTCCGTGGCCTTCCTGCATCTAACTTCACAGCCTCCTCCAGGGTTTCAACTCCTCCTGCACCCTTCAGTTCTCCGTCTCCGGCTCCATCACGAGGGTAAGTTTTTAAAAAAACGTATCTTTTGGGACTCGGTCTCCAGCGTTCCCTTTAAGGACGGCTGGTTCGGCTGCTCTGCTTCTGAGAAAAACTAACCGCAACGCGCAAGGCGCGTTTCTCAAACCAATTTCTCAAATGGGCCTGAAACAGGTGTTAGGCTGTCGATTAGCATTTGCAGTGGACCTTACGCCAGTTTCAGGTGGATGCCTACTGTGTATCACCATCTAATATGGCGGGCGGCCTACTTCCAGCGCGGAACGAGCGTGCGCACGCTGCCCGTCATATTGGACCCTTGCGCGCCCGTTTTATGCCTGTGAAACGGGGGTAGTGGGATTGAATTTTCTAGGCCTACAATTTTTATGTCTTTATCCTGTTACAAGCATCATTTGGAGTGAAAAGTTTCTTACCTGAGTGAGAATCCAAAATGGCGACTGAAAGGATTTTTCAAAAAGATTTCTGGAGTGATTTCATTGGTTCTCCATCTCTCTTTTTTTTATTGCTAGGTTTTGATAACTGGTCATTCTTTGGTTTTATACATTCTTGGTAGTTTTTTTACTGGGTGTCTATGTTCCTGCATTGCCTGTTCCCAATTGATACGTTCCATTCCTGCTCAATTGTGATTTTTATCCTGCTGTTTTATGAATACGAGAATTGCAATCACAACCCTGAAAATTGCACATAGACAGATGTGGTAACAGAAGTGTGACGCACCAAGTGCGACAGACATGAGGCATAACCTTATATACGCGATAGAGGGGTACATATACACACAGAGATTTTGCTGATCTGTTAATCTGCAGATTTGAGCAATTTTCTCTTCAATGTCTGAAAGCCAATAATTAGCAAAATGATGCAATTTAATGACAGCAGTTGTGTTCCTGTAAAAGATCGAGTTATCAGGGTTAGTGCTGACGTTCGAACCACTCACCTCAGTGGCCAGACTCAGTGCACGTGGGGTGCAACGTAGTGAGATACACATTCTGCCCTTTCATTTATCTTGTGTAAAATGGCTGTCTGCTTTACAGGGCGGTGTGATCTCCAGTCTGCTGTGTTAGAAGAAAGAAAGAAAGACTTGCATTTCTATAGCGTCTTTCATGCCCTCAGGACATCCCAAAGCGCTTTACAGCCAATTAAATACTTTTGAAGTGTAGTTATTGTTGTAATATGGGGAAACATGGCAGCCAATTTGCGTACAGCAAGGTCCCACAAACAGCAATGTGATAAAGACCAGATCATCTGTTCTTTTAGTGATGATGGTTGAGTGATAAATATTGGCCAGGACACCAGGGAAAACTCCCCTGCTCTTCTTCAAAACAGTGACCATGGGATTTTTTACATCCACCTGATAGGGCAGACGGGGCCTCGGTTTAACGTCTCATCCGAAAGACGGCACCTCCGACAGTGTAGCATGCCCGGGGTATCAGCCTGGACTTTGTGCTCAAGTATCTGCAGTGGGGGCTGGAACCCACAAACTACTGACTCAGAGGCGAGACTTTAAACCGACGAAGAGCAGGGGAATTCTCTCCGGTGTCCTGGCCAATATTTATCTCAACCGACATTACTGAAAACAGATGATCTGGTCATCATCACATTGCTGTGTGTGGGATCTTGCTGTATGAAAATTGGCTGCCGTGTTTCCTGCATAACAGTCACTGAACTTCACAAGTAATATGTTGGATGCAAAGTGCTTTGGGACATCAACAACAACTACTTGCATTTATATAGCGCCTTTAACGTAGTAAAATGTCCCAAGGTGCTTCACAGAACCGATTATCAAACAAAATTTGACACCGAGCCCCATAAGGAGCTATTAGGACAGGTGACCAAAAGCTTGGTCAAAGAGGTAGGTTTTAAGGAGCGTCTTGAAGGAGGAGAGAGAGGCGGAGAGGTTTAGGGAGGGAATTCCAGAGCTTAGGGCCGAGGCAGCTGAAGGCACGGCCACCAATGGCAGAACGAAGAAAATCGGAGACGTGCAAGAGTCCAGAATTGGAGGGGCACGGAGATCTCGGAGGGTTGTAGGGCTGGAGGAGGTCACAGAGATAGGGAGGGCCGAGGCCATGGAGGGATTTGAAAACAAGGATGAGAATTTTAAAATCGAGGCATTGCTGGACTGGGAGCCAATGTAGGTCAGCGAGCACAGGGGTGAATGGGACTTGGTGCGAGTTAGGATATGAGCAACAGAGTTTCGGATGAGCTGAAGTTCATGGAAGGTGGGAGGCCGGCCAGGAGAGCATTGGAATAGTCAAGTTTGGAGGTAACAAAGGCATGGACGAGGGATTCAGCAGCAGATGAGCTGAGGCAGGGGCGGGGACCCTGAGAGATGTGATCAATCACAGTAGGCCTTTATTAACGGTAAGAAGAGAGTGCAGATTGCCTGAATTCTTATTGAACTTTCATTGAAAAAGTTGCCCATCATGTAAGGTGCCGATTTTTGGATGAAATGCCCCCAAATCCAACAGGCTCGCACTGCAAGCCTAGCGTTGGTGCGAAGCAAAGGAGGAGCACTTCACGCGGGGTGAACTGCGCGACTCTCGTGAGTTGGCGATTGGATGGGTGCTGATCCCTGGTGGAGCTGCTTGGGTCAAAGTGGGAAATTCCAAATTCCCAAACCATCAGCGCAAGAGAACAAAACCAGGAAGTTACGATCGAGAATTTACTTCCACAGTCCTAAATCTGGAGGGTAAAAAAAAGAGAACAAAACCATACGTTAACTGTCACCCAAAAAAAGAACATGATGTAAAAGTTAGCCATCTGCGGACTCGTGTTTGGTTATAGAGAATGTCATACAGCAAAATTACTGAATCACCTCGCTAATACGTTCTCTGAAATCAGTATTGTCAGCGCTGTCTGTTCTCTGAAATCAGTACTGTCAGCGCTGTGTGTTCTCTGAAATCAGTACTGTCAGCGCTGTGTGTTCTCTGAAATCAGTACTGTCAGCGCTGTGTGTTCTCTGAAATCAGTACTGTCAGCGCTGTGTGTTCTCTGAAATCAGTACTGTCAGCGCTGTGTGTTCTCTGAAATCAGTACTGTCAGCGCTGTGTGTTCTCTGAAATCAGTACTGTCAGCGCTGTGTGTTCTCTGAAATCAGTACTGTCAACGCTGTGTGTTCTCTGAAATCAGTACTGTCAGCGCTGTCTGTTCTCTGAAATCAGTACTGTCAGCGCTGTGTGTTCTCTGAAATCAGTACTGTCAACGCTGTGTGTTCTCTGAAATCAGTACTGTCAGCGCTGTGTGTTTTCTGAAATCAGTACTGTCAGCGCTGTGTCTTGTCTAAACTCAGTTCTGTCAGCGCTGTGTGTTCTCTGAAATCAGTACTGTCAGCGCTGTGTGTTCTCTGAAATCAGTACTGTCAGCGCTGCGTGTTCTCTGAACTCAGTACTGTCAGCGCTGTGTGTTCTCTGAAATCAGTACTGTCAGCGCTGTGTGTTCTCTGAAATCAGTACTGTCAGCGCTGCGTGTTCTCTGAACTCAGTACTGTTAGGGCTGTGCGTTCTCTGAAATCAGTACTGTTAGCTTGTGTGTTCTCTGAAATCAGTAGTGTTAGTGCTGTGCCTTGTCTGAATTCGGTAGCCTGCCTGACAATTACTGGATCAAATTACACATTCCAAACAAAGTGTTGGGTGAGTATTGTCCTCCCACTTCCTGTTGGCGAGAATAAGAAATTCCTGTATTTGCACCACTGTGGTGTCAATAGACGCAGCCCTTATTCCCACTGGTCGCGGATTGCCGACAGTACCCGGTATTCCCTGGCGGTCTACCATCCAAGTCTAATTCTGCTTACTTTCCAAGACCAAACGGGATTGGGTGTTATCAGAGCACCGTGGCAGACGGCCCAATGATCGAGGTCTCTTTCCGATTTGGTGTAAAAAAAGACCAGGTTATCAGGTGAACGCAGTCAGACACTTTTTTTAAAAAAAACATTGGAGGTGAAACTGGTCTTTTCCATTAAATCGGGCAGGGGGCGTAAAATGAGCTGCTGATTCGCTACCGCCCTTTTTTGCGCTGCCGAGAGCAATTTCACCGCCATTGTTTATAATTATTTTAAAATCCTATTGGTTGTTGCATGATTTCGAGCGTGCAGGTTGTGACTGACTTGCTGCGATTTACCAAACGGGAGTTTTTTTTTTAAAAAGGCACAGCCGTGACTCAGTGAGCAGCACTCTCGCCTCTGAGTCAGAAGGTCGTGGGTTCGAGCCCCGCTCCAGAGACTTGAGCACGTAATCTCGGCTGACACTCCCAGTGCCAGTACTGAGGGAGTGCTGCACTGTCGGAGGTGACGCCTTTCCAGTAAGACATTCAACCGAGGCCCCGTCTGCCTGTTCTAGTGGATATGAAAGATCCCATGGCACTAATTGGAAGATCAAGGAGCTCTCCCAGTTTTCCTGGGACAACATTCTTCCCTCGACCACCAAAAATAAATTAAATGGTCGTTCATCTTACTTGATCTTTGTGGGATCTTGCTGTGCGCAAATTGGCTTCCGTGTCGGCCTACAAACAGCAGTGAGCACACTTCTAAAGCAATTCATTGGCTGTGAAGCAATTTGGGTCATCGTGAGGATATGAAAGACGCTAAATAAACGCAAGTTCGTCCTTGCCGTTACCGTGGGAATTTTCTTTTTAACGTCAAAATTTTAATCTGGAATATCCAGCTTGCAACAAAACAATTCTGCAAAAATGTACATTTTGCAGAAATAATTTCATTTATTTAGATTTGCAAGTGTGCAGCTTCTGAAATGCTGTCAGTGCCTGAGAGCGGGAAGTGGTGTGGTTAGACCACACCAGACTGGTAGCAACGTGGGACTGAACAACTCTACATGGTTATTGTTTCATTAGCACTCACTGAAATGAATATAAAGAGAAGATAAAACACTATTCGTCCTATTGTTTGGTATTGCATCTCTCCTGGTGCTGGGACTCCAAAATGATCATCGTATATTTCACACTGTCAGTAAAATGCCACGGTTGGAAGACCAGTTAATCTTTTTTTGGTGGTGTTGGTTGAGGGGGGAATTCTGGCCAGGACTCTCTGCTCTTCATTGAATAGTGCCATGGGATCTTTTAATTCCACCTGAACAGGCCTGCGTTTATAACGTCCGATCTGAAGGACGGCACCTCCGACAGTGCAGCACTCCCTCAATACTGCACTGAAGTGTCGGCCTGGATTTTGTGTTCAAGTCTCTGGAGTGTGACATGAACCCATGACCCTCTGACTCAGAGGTGAGAGTGTTACCCACTGAGCCAAGCTGACACTATAAGAGTAGACTCAAAAATGCCTGAAAAGGCACTAAATAAAGTGTTAAAGATCAACATTCTTTGGAAGAGCAGAGAGTTCTCCCCGTGTCTTGGCCAACATTCCCCTCTCAACCAGCACTTTGCTCACTGACTCTCATGGCTTCAGTGTTTGTATCCCGCTTAGGAATTTTCTAAATCTGCAACAGCAGCAAAACTCTATATTTCAATATAGACAAGGGTGAGGTGGTGCATTTTGGTACGAAGAACAAGGAGGCCACATATTGCTTAGATAATAAGAGTCTAAATGGGGTACAGATACACAAATCATTAAAAGTAGCGATGCAAGTTAGTAAGGCCATAAAAAAAGGCAAATCAAGCACTGGGTTAATTTCCAGGGGGATAGAATTAAAAAGCAGAGAAATTATGTTAAACTTGTTTAGAACCTTGATTGGACCACATTTGGAGTATTGTGCACAGTTCTGGTCTCCATATTATAGAAAGGATATAGAGGCACTGGAGAAAGTACAAAAATAGATTCACAAGGATGATACCAGAACTGAGAGGGTATCCTTATCTGGAAAGGCTGAACAGGCTGGGGCTCTTCTCTCCCGAAAAGAGAAGGCTGAGGGGTGACCTGATAGAGGTCTTTAAGATAATGAAAGGGTTTGAGAGGGTAGACGTAGAGAAAATGTTTCCACCTTGTGGGGGAGTCCAAAACAAGAGGTCATAAATATAAGATGGTCGCTAATAAATCCAGTAGGGAATTCAGGAGAAACTTCTTTACCCAGAGAGTGGTGAGAATGTGGAACTCGCTCCCACAAGGAGTAGTTGAGGCGAATAACATCGATACATTTAAGGGGAAGCTGGATAAGCACATGAGGGAGAAAGGAATAGAAGGATATGCCGATAGGGTGAGATGAAGTAGGGAGGGAGAAGGCTCGTGTGGAGCATAAACACCAGCATAGACCAGTTGGGCCGAATGGCCTGTTTCTATGCTGTAGTTTCAATGTAACTCGATGTAAAACTCACCTTCGTATACTTTCATCTGTTTTCCTTCCATGGAAGTGATTCAGATATAGATTAAGTTATGATGCTGCACTTTCAGTGTAACTACCTGTTTTCATATGTTGGCCTATATTCAGGGCTGTTTTGAGTTGTCAGTTTTTTGTGGCGGGTGGGCAGGTTCGTCCAGCTTTCTTATTTTGAAGTGTTTCACCACCTTTGCCCGTTTTCTAGGTTACAAGGGCGAGTATTTCTCGATTAGTGCTGTTCCGTATAAACATTTAATGTGCTTGTATTAAATTCCTATGTGTTTGCTTTTTTTAAAGCAAGGATTAACGTTCTTTAAGATATTCCTTATTGCGTTGTCCCTTGTTTTGAAGCATACCCATGCCACACAGTATAAGACCAGGAGGTGGGCGTTCAGACAACAAATTCTGACGCTTCCTTCAATGTCTTTGTGACACCAAGCCTTTGTCCTGGGCCTGATTCTTACTCCCTTCGAAAAGTGTTGAGGTCTCATGGCCGTCCTCCCACCCTTTAAATCTCTGCTGCCCTCGTATCCTATCTCGCACCAAGTCCCGTTCACCCATCACCCCCTGTGCTCACTGACCTACATTGGCTCCCGGTCCAGCAACGCCTCGATTTTAAAATTTTCATCCTTGTGTTTCATATCCCTCCATGGCCTCGCCCCTCCCTATCTCTGTAACCTCCTCCGGTCCCACAACCCTCCGAGATCTCTGCGCTCCTCCAATTCTGGCCTCTTGCGCATCCCCCACTCCCTCTACCCCACCATTGGTGGCCGTGCCTTCAGCTGCCTGGGCCCTAAGCTCTGGAATTCCCTCCCTAAACCTCTCCGCCTCTCTCTCCTCCTTTAAAACGCTCATTAAAACCTACCTCTTTGACCAGGCTTTTGGTCACCTGTCCTAATATCTCCTTATGTGGTTCGGTGTCAGATTTTATCTGATTACCCTCCTGTGAAGCGCCTTGGGACGTTTTACTACGTTAAAGGCGCTATATAAATGCAGGTTGTTGTTGTTTAACATCTCCTCGGGTGTCTCAGTGAACAGTGTGCTGTTGTTAAGTTATATCTTTAGATTTTCCAATATTCAAACAGATTGAACAAGGAAAAACAATTGGATTTATTACGGCTGATAAGAACTTAATGTACAACAGCCCAGACTCCACTTACAACCTTCAGTCCGCAGACTGACTTACTCCAGTGTAATTCTAATTGTTCGTTTAATTGCGACACTGAGACAGCACTTAATGGTGTTAAAGGAATGTCGCTCAATTCTTGCACTCTAACCGAGACGTCATTCTCAATACCCTTGTGGGGGAATCCAAAACTGGGGGTCATAAATATAAGATAAGTCACTAATAAATCCAATAAGGAATTCAGGAGAAACTTCTTTACCCAGAGAGTGGTGAGAATGTGGAACTTGCTATCACAAGGAGTGGTTGAGGTGAATAGTGTAGATGCATTTAAGGGGAAGCTGGATAAACACATGAGGGAGAAAGGAATAGAAGGAGATGCTGATAGGGTGAGATGAAGAGGGGAGGGAGGAGGCTCATGTGGAGCATAAACACCAGCATAGACCTGTTGGGCCGAATGGCCTGTTTCTGTGCTGTAAATACTGTGTAATTCTATGTACAAATCAGCTTTAAATACCATACAGCAAGAGGAAACCATGATGATTTTACAGGCTTTGCGTAAGGAAGGAAATGTTTGCCTGTTTAATTTTAGTATTTATGGATTAGCTGCAGTGACAGCACTCAGAAGCTGCCTCACTGTTATTTTAGTGACTGATTGTGTAATCCCCATTAGAACGAACAAAAGTTTCATTAAGCTTTACGGTCCAGTAAGGTAACAAGAATTTCTAACTTATCCCAAACTTCCTTCACTAAATAACCAACTAAGGGAAACCTGGACTACAATTCATGCAGGGAAACCTGGATTATGTTTCACACCCGCGTATAAATCATGCTCTACTTAACAATCACTGTTTTTGTTTTGAGAATATTCCATCTGTCAAATTTTCAAACTGTCTTCTGCTCGCACAATTTTCTATCGATTCAACCAAAATGCACGTTTTAGCATCCAAAATATCATTGTACAACCACCTCAAATTGTACAGCGTAGCAGGGACATTAAACAGTAACAGCGACAGAGTTATGAGGAAATGATAGGGCAGGTTACACTGAACGACAACTTGCATCTATACTACAGAACAGAGGACATGTCCCAGTGGCTTCAGGGAGGAGAGATGGAAAGGTTAGGAGAGGTGACCGAAAGCACTTGGAATCATAGAATGGTACAGAACAGAAGGAGGCCATTCGGCCCATCGTGCCTGTGCCGGCTCTTTGAAAGATCTATCCAATTAGTCCCACTCCCCTGCTCTTTTCCCCATAACCCTTTCCAAGGGAATTCATCCAATTCCCTTTTGAAAGTTACTATTGAATCTGCTTCCACACACTGCATTCCAGAATATAACAACTTGCTGTGAAAAAAAACATTTCTCCCCATCTCCCCACTGGATCTTTTGCCAGGCAGATGGAGAAACCCAATGTTCGCACACGTGCGCACACACACACACACACTCTCAGTATGGAACTACGGTTGAACTTGAGACCTTCCTGCTCTGTGTGGCTCAGTACCACTGCACACAAGGCTACGCTGCCTTTACCCTCTTGGAGCAGTTCCAGTGTTTTGGTTTGTTCCGCAACAGCAGAAAATGGTTTCGTTATTTAGTCACCAAGAACACAACCCTTCCCCTTTTGTAACTTGCTTTATTGCCCTTTTGGAACACAAACCTTCCCTTTCCACTATCCAGCAAACAGTAAAACAATGAATACTGAAAGTCGCCTCGATTTTACAAATTTCTCATCCTCATGTTCAAATCCCTCCAGGGCCTCGCCCCTCCCTATCTCTGTAACCTCCTCCAGCCCTACAACCCTCCGAGATCTCTGCGTTCCTCCCACTCTGGCCTCTTATGCATGCTCCACTCTCTTTGCCCCACCATTGGTGGCCGTGCCTTCAGCCGTCTAGGCCCTAAGGTGTGGAATTCCCTCTCTAAACCTCTCCCGTCTCTGTACTTCTCTCTCCTCTTTTAAGATACACCTTAAAACCAACCTCTTTGACCAAGTCACCTGTCCTAATGTCTCCTCCTTTGGCTCGGTGTCAATTTTTGTCCGATTACACTCCTGTGAAGCGCCTTGGGACATTTCACTACGATAAAGGCACTATATAAATGCAAATTGTTGCTGTGCCGAGCAGTGTGTATGTAATGGTGGGGGAAGAGACTGGGGAGCCAAGCCAAGCGATCACTCTACTGAGCACTAGTCAGTGACCGAGGAGAGCCCTAGATTTGAAATGATTTCATTTAACGATTAAAAATTATTGGTTTGTCACAAAGAAGGTCAAAATCTGGACAAGCGTTGCATCAAAGTACAGTAGTGTGGGAGGATGTAGTGAGATTGATTCCGTTCTCACTGCTCTACACAGCGACCTGCTAATTGGATCTTACTGGTTCAATGTCTAATTCAACAGGTCACGTAAACTCCCATGAAAAGTAATTGACGTCAAACTGATAGGCTGAGGCTTCAGAACAGCCTGGGCTCCGATCTGGACTCCTCCTGTTGTCAGGCAACTTCCGGATGAGTAGGGGCGGAGGGGGGGGACTTTAAATATCCCGGATCGATGAATATAAAATTGTAACAAGATGTCCGCAGTGTCACGGACAAAACTATAGCCCATGTTACAGATGGAAAAAGTTTTAAATAATTGTATTTGTTTAGCTGTCCGCTTCCCCTCTTGCTTATTCACTGCAATGAACCAAAGGCCATCAAGGTTTACAACTCCAGAGGAGGCCATTTGGCCCATTGTGTCCATGCCAGAGCTTTGATAGAGAATCCCAAACTAATCCCACTGCCCCGCTCTCTCCCCATAGCCCTGTATCAATCCCAAACTAATCCCACTGCCCTGCTCTCTCCCCATAGCCCTGTATCAATCCCAAACTAATCCCACTGCCCTGCTCTCTCCCCATAGCCCTTTATTATTCCCAAACTAATCCCACTGCCCCGCTTTCTCCCCATAGTCCTGTATCAATCCCAAACTAATCCCACTGCCCCGCTCTCTCCCCATAGCCCTGTATCAATCCCAAACTAATCCCACTGCCCCGCTCTCTCCCCATAGCCCTGTATCAATCCCAAACTAATCCCACTGCCCCGCTTTCTCCCCATAGTCCTGTATCAATCCCAAACTAATCCCACTGCCCCGCTCTCTCCCCATAGTCCTGTATCAATCCCAAACTAATCCCACTGCCCCGCTCTCTCCCCATAGCCCTGTATCAATCCCAAACTAATCCCACTGCCCCGCTTTCTCCCCATAGTCCTGTATCAATCCCAAACTAATCCCACTGCCCCGCTCTCTCCCCATAGTCCTGTATCAATCCCAAACTAATCCCACTGCCCCGCTTTCTCCCCATAGTCCTGTATCAATCCCAAACTAATCCCACTGCCCCGCTCTCTCCCCATAGCCCTGTATCAATCCCAAACTAATCCCACTGCCCCGCTCTCTCCCCATAGTCCTGTATCAATCCCAAACTAATCCCACTGCCCCGCTCTCTCTCCATAGTCCTGTATCAATCCCAAACTAATCCCACTGCCCCACTCTCTCCCCATAGTCCTGTATCAATCCCAAACTAATCCCACTGCCCCGCTCTCTCTCCATAGTCCTGTATCAATCCCAAACTAATCCCACTGCCCCGCTCTCTCCCCATAGCCCTGTATCAATCCCAAACTAATCCCACTGCCCCACTCTCTCCCCATAGCCCTGTATCAATCCCAAACTAATCCCACTGCCCCGCTCTCTCTCCATAGCCCTGTATCAATCCCAAACTAATCCCACTGCCCTGCTCTCTCCCCATAGCCCTGTATCTTCCTCTGCTTCAAATATTTATCCAATTTTCCCTTAAAAGATGCAACGGTCTTTGCCTCAATGACTCCCTGTGGTAAGGGATTCCAACAACTCTCTGTCTAAAGAAATTTCTCCTGACCTCTCTCCTCACGCTTTTTAAACAATTTTAAACTGATGGGCCCTTCGTCACTGACTTCCCCTACCAACCCAACCGGAGGAAGTAATCTTTCCCCATTTACTCTATTTTTGACCTTTCTCAATGTTCTATGAAGTGAGAATTGTGGCCCCTGCTTAGACCAATCAGCCGGGCAATTAGATACAGAGTAAAGCCGGAGGCTCCCTCAACGGACATAAGTACAAACCAACCAATTGGGTTCGGCGGCCGGTTGTATTTGTTCCTGGTAGGAGTCACTTTCGGGTAAGATATTTTAATGTGAGCAAGGACGGGGTTTCAGGGTTCTTGCAAAGTGTGCAGAGAAGAGAGAGGCCCCCTCCTTGGCGCTGAATGTAACTCCCAGAATGTGCAGGGTTTCTGTCACGACCGCAGTTTGAATCTCCGTGCTCACTCAGAGCGAGACACGCAGCCGATTGTGGGCTGTTTCTCAGCAACCTGAGAGCCCATTCCTTTATGCGGTGAAGTTGCTCTTGTCTAAAACTTAGATACAAGTGCTGTTTGAACTGACAGCCTTTAAAGTCCTATCTTAAAATCAAGAAAAACAACAAAAATATAGATTTACGGGTATAACAATCCCATTTAGAAAGACGTCTCCACTGCTTTGAAGGCAGAAACAGTTGACTGATGCTATTATGGAGGTGAGTGATCCCACAAAACTACCAGCTGAGCCCGGGAGACACCACTTCACTGACAGAATGTGATTTTTTTTTCCTCCCTTCATTTTGAAAATGACTCCCGTTCCCCTTTACGAGTGCAACGGGTTAAATCCGTTGAAGGGAACAATTTTCTTTTGCACATCTGTCAGCGTGATCTCATTGTGCCGACCCTTATTCTATCTGTTGGAGATAGGGTGCATTAATAAACTGATGCCCTGCCTCTCACAGGCTTTGTGTGTGTGTGTGTGTGTGTGTGTGTGTATGAGTATATGTGTGTGTGTATGCGTATATATGTGTGTGTGTGTGTGTGTGTATGCGTACATGTGTGTGTGTGTGTACATGAGATGAGGGCAATTTGAGGCTTGACTGTGATGTTTTCCATAGTTGAATAGCCTGCGATACTCACTGCTGGATCGGCCACTCAAGTGAGGTACCAGAGAGTGACCGCCCTCGGGGGACCTGTACCCCAGTGAGAGGAAGGTGAGGGAAATAAATACACCAGATCTGAGTGAAGTAAATTACTGAACTACCGAATTTAATTAATTCACAATCTCCTCTGCCTGAACTATGGGTGAGAAATATTTTTAAAAGGTGAGGCATTTAATATTTGTCAAATATAGTCTGGGGAAGAACGGGGGGTTGGGGGAGACCGTAGTGAATCCCTGAACAAGCTGAAAAGCCCAGCCCTGCTCCAGCCGTTAATCTCGGTGACTCGCACGGCAAAGAAAACTCAAAACAGTAAAATAAATGTCAGGGGATTTCTGAGTACTGCAACCAACTGGGGATTTCTGACCAAGCACTGACAGCTGACACTGTAAAACCCACACACTATCTTCATCCTAAATGTAATGCCCCAGTTTCTGCATCGTTGTAAATCTAACATCGCTGAAACAGATTATCTGATCATTATCACGCTGCTGTTTGTGGGATCTTGCTGTGCGCAAATTGGCTGCAGCGTTTCCGACATTACAACAGTGACTACACTTCGAAAAAGTACTTTGTTGGCTGTAAAGCGCTTTGGGACGTCCTGAGGTGGTGAAAAGCGCGATAGAAATTCAAGCCCTTTCTTGTATCCACTATTTTAAAAAATTTGCAAATCCTGATAACTAGGCCCCGATATTTACGGGGGCGGGGTGGGGGGCAGGTTATAGCGGCCTGGAAATGCAGGTCCTGCCCAATTTCTTTCCCCCGTATCCCAGTCAGCAGCCAGACTGAGATGCCGGCCGGCTGGAAGGTCGCAGCCAGGGAGCAGAGCGGTGGGGGGAGTGGCAGCGAGATGGCGGAGGGGGGGTTTCGGATCGTGGATCGGCCTGGAGATCGGGGGCTCGGCTGATTGGGGTTGGGGTGGTGGGCAAGTAGGTTTGCTTGGGGGGGTCCGGGGGGGGAAGCACTCCTGCTCCTCCCGGCCCACAAGCAGTGCTGGAAAGGCACTTCCCTGCTGGATCCGACAGCTCTCGCCTCCCGGCCCAATTAACCCGGCCGGCATCCGTTAACTGTAACACTGTGCTCAAATCTGAGGCACGCAGCCTCATTAACATATTTAAATAATTGACACACTTCTGGAGAGCAGGTTACTCACTCGCCCGCCCCCCCCAACCTGCCCGGTTAAAACTGGAAGTTCAAGGCGGGTTGGGGTTGGGTTTCAGATTTTTGAAATTTTAACCTCCCACCCAACCCCTCTCCCGCCCGTCCTGTGGGGTTAAAATTCCCCCCGTAGTGTCCGTTTGAGCTGTTGTTTCACTTCCATGTTCTGAAAAAGAGTTTTCTTTTGATGCAAACTGAGAGGGAGCAAACGCATTCAACATGAACGCACAGAGGACAGATGTAAATAGCCTGACTCTCATTTTTATTCCGAGCTAGGATTGTCTTAGACTGAAAGGCAAAGCTGAGAGAGTCTCAGTGTAGAGGGAGCTTTACTCTGTATCTAACCCGTGCTGTACCTGCCCTGGTCGTGTTTGATGGGACAGTGTAGAGGGAGCTTTACTCTGTATCTAACTCGTGCTGTACCTGCCCTGGGAGTGTTTGATGGGACAGTGTAGAGGGAGCTTTACTCTGTATCTAACCCGTGCTGTACCTGCCCCGGGAGTGTTTAATGGGACAGTGCAGAGGGAGCTTTACTCTGTATCTAACCCATGCTGTACCTGCCCTGGGAGTGTTTGATGGGACAGTGTAGAGGGAGCTTTATTCTGTATCTAACCCGTGCTGAACCTGCCCTGGGAGTGTTTGATGGGACAGTTGGCACCTAAAGTGACATTCACAAAATTCACATGCAAAAAAAAGGTTAGAAATTGGACACTGAATGTCACTATAACTAACGTGATGTTTTACTGGTCTATTTATACAAGTCTGTGAACTAGCCGATTTCTATATAAGGAACCATTCGCTGCTATAGGTTCATTTCACATTTTTAAAAGTATGTCAAGTCAAATATACGAAAGTGCAGCTTGACTGCATTACAACTCTTAGTGCATGAGAATATTTTAAGTTGTGCAAGGACATCCTGCTGGTGGTCTCGAAGTGGCTGCGATCAGCCTCACGCTTTGTTGATGTATCTGCACTCACGTAGCTGAGGGTAAGCAGCACAGAGAGGAATTTGACTGAAGATACCAGCAGCTAGATTGCTAAGGTTGTCTCACACTCCAATCTTCCAGCCTCTTGAGCTGTCCCAACCACTCGTTGGGTAAACGCAGTGTCCAAACAGATATCTACAGATCGGGAAAGTTCCTGGTCTCAGATAGTATGGTCGTAGGGATGTAACAATTGGTCTCAGAGCCCTGGGGCTAAGGATGGGGGAAATCACCCAGGGTTCCTGCTCCTGAATGCCACCCAATTTGATAAGATGCCACGTAAAAGGTTGTTACACAAGATAAGGGCTCATGGGGTTGGAGGTAATATATTAGCATGGATGGAGGATTGGTTAATGGACAGAAAAAAAACAGTAGGGATAAACGGGTCATTCTCAGGTTGACAGGTTGTAACTAGTGGGGTGCCACAAGGATCAGTGCTTGGGCCTCAGCTATTTACAATCTATATTAATGACTTAGATGAAGGGACCGAGTGTAATGTATCCAACTTTGCTGACGATACAAAGCTAGGTGGGAAAGTGAGCTGTGAGGAGGACACAGAGTCTGCAAATGGATATAGACAGGTTAAGTGAGTGGGCAGATGGAGTATAATGTGGGGAAATGTGAGATTATTCACTTTGGTAGGAAGAATAGAAAAACAGAATATTTTTTAAATGGTGAGAAACTATTAAATGTTGGTGTTCAGAGAGACTTGGGTGTCCTCGTACAAGAA
>NW_027138437.1:0-42500 GCF_035084215.1 Heptranchias perlo
TGATAACTAATAGTGAAGTGAGAACTCGCAGTGTTTGGCGCCCTCTGACAGGACACTTCGTCCTAAACTCAGCCCAGCACCAACGTTTCCAAACCACTCCCTGAGCTCGAACTCAGGAGGCCATTCGGCCCCTCCTGGTCCTGGCCCTCTCTCCTGCCACCCCATTCCCACTCCCTCCCCTCCCCCCAACAAAGGTATGTTTTATATAATTCCTTTTCAATTATATTCACTGCGAAATTAAATTTTAGGCTGTACCTCAACAGCCACATGAGGTGAAGGATCCCACAGTCGAATAGCCCTCAGTTTTAGAACTTGCCTCCTCCCTTTCCCCCCTTGTTTCCTCCAGTGAGCATCCTCTGTCTCAGTTCCCCGGTCCACCATTCGCCCACCAATTGGAATAACCTGTCGCTCTTTACCTACAGGAAGGTTCCCGTGTTTCACTCGCCCCTTTACGCGCTGCTGCTCCCACTCACCGCCTTACTACTGGAGCTCTTTGCTCAGCAGGAAATGCTGAACCCCAGGCCCAATTTACCCACCCTCCGGCTGAATCCCCCATTCCCCAGTCTCCTTCTCCCCCTGCTCCCCCTTTCCCCAGTCTCCATCTCCCCCCGCTCCCCCATTCCCCAGTCTCCATCTCTCCCTGCTCCCCATTCCCAGTCTCCATCTCCCCCGCTCCCCCATTCCCCAGTCTCCATCTCCCCCCGGCTCCCCCATTCCCCAGTCTCCATCTCTCCCTGCTCCCCATTCCCCAGTCTCCATCTCCCCCGGCTCCCCCATTCCCCAGTCTCCATCTCCCCCCGGCTCCCCCATTCCCCAGTCTGCATCTCCCCCCGCTCCCCATTCCCCATTCTCCATCTCCCCCATTCCCCATTCTCCATCTCCCCCCGCTCCCCCATTCCCCAGTCTCCATTTCCCCCATTCCCCAGTCTCCATCTCCCGCCCGCTCCCCCAGTCTCCATCTCCCCCCGCTCCCCCATTCCCCAGTCTCCATCTCCCCCCCGCTCCCCCATTCCCCAGTCTCCATCTCCCCCCCGCTCCCCATTCCCCAGTCTCCATCTCCCCCCCGCTCCCCCATTCCCCAGTCTCCATCTCCTCCCGCTCCCCCATTCCCCAGTCTCCATCTCCCCCCGGCTCCCCCATTCCCCAGTCTCCATCTCTCCCTGCTCCCCCATTCCCCAGTCTCCATCTCCCCCATTCCCCCATTCCCCAGTCTCCATCTCCCGCCGCTCCCCCATTCCCCATTCTCCATCTCCCCCATTCCCCATTCTCCATCTCCCCCCCGCTCCCCCATTCCCAGTCTCCATTTCCACCATTCCCCAGTCTCCATCTCCCGCCCGCTCCCCAGTCTCCATCTCCCCCCGCTCCCCCATTCCCAGTCTCCATCTCCCCCCGCTCCCCCATTCCCCAGTCTCCATCTCCCGCCCGCTCCCCAGTCTCCATCTCCCCCCTCTCCCCCATTCCCCAGTCTCCCTCTCCCCCATTCCCCAGTCCCCCTCTCCCCCATTCCCCAGTCTCCCTGTCCCCCATTCCCCAGTCTCCCTCTCCCCCATTCCCCAGTCCCCCTCTCCCCCATTCCCCAGTCTCCTCTCCCCCATTCCCCATTCCCCAGTCTCCCTCTCCCCCATTCCCCAGTCCCCCTCTCCCCCATTCCCCAGTCTCCTCTCCCCCATTCCCCAGTCTCCCTCTCCCCATTCCCCAATCTCCCTCCCCCATTCCCCAGTCTCCCTCTCCCATTCCCCAGTCTCCCTCTCCCCCATTCCCCAGTCTCCCTCTCCCCCATTCCCCAGTCTCCCTCTCCCCCATTCCCCAGTCTCCCTCTCCCCCATTCCCCAGTCCCCCTCTCCCCCATTCCCCAGTCTCCATCTCCCCCCTCTCCCCATTCCCCAGTCTCCCTCTCCCCCATTCTCCAGTCTCCCTCTCCCCCATTCTCCAGTCTCCCTCTCCCCCATTCCCCAGTCTCCCTCTCCCCCATTCCCCAGTCTCCCTCTCCCCATTCCCCAGTCCCCCTCTCCCAGTCTCCCTCTCCCCCATTCCCAGTCCCCCTCTCCCCCATTCCCCAGTCTCCCTCTCCCCATTCCCCAGTCTCCCTCTCCCCCATTCCCCAGTCTCCCTCTCCCTCTCCCCATTCCCCAGTCTCCCTCTCCCCCATTCCCCAGTCCCCCTCCCCCCCATTCCCCAGTCTCCCTCTCCCCCATTCCCCAGTCTCCCTCTCCCCCATTCCCCAGTCCCCCTCCCCCCCATTCCCCAGTCTCCCTCTCCCCCATTCTCCAGTCTCCCTCTCCCCCATTCCCCAGTCTCCCTCTCCCCCATTCCCCAGTCTCCCTCTCCCCCATTCCCAGTCTCGAGCCCCCCCATTCCCCAGTCTCCCTCTCCCCCATTCCCCCATTCCCCAGTCTCCCTCTCCCCCATTCCCCAGTCTCCCTCTCCCCCATTCTCCAGTCTCCCTCTCCCCCATTCCCAGTCTCCCTCTCCCCCATTCCCCAGTCTCCCTCTCCCCCATTCCCCAGTCTCCCTCTCCCCCATTCCCCAGTCTCCCTCTCCCCATTCCCCAGTCCCCTCTCCCCATTCCCCAGTCTCCCTCTCCCCCATTCCCCAGTCTCCCTCTCCCCATTCCCAGTCCTCCCAGTCTCCTCTCCCCCATTCCCCAGTCTCCCTCTCCCCCATTCCCCAGTCTCCCTCTCCCCATTCCCCAGTCTCCCTCTCCCCCATTCCCAGTCTCCCTCTCCCCCATTCCCCAGTCTCCCTCTCCCCCATTCCCCAGTCTCCATCTCCCCCATTCCCCAGTCTCCCTCTCCCCATTCCCCAGTCTCCCTCTCCCCCATTCCCCCATTCCCCAGTCTCCCTCTCCCCCATTCCCCCATTCCCCAGTCTCCCTCTCCCCATTCCCCAGTCTCCCTCTCCCCCATTCCCCAGTCTCCCTCTCCCCCATTCCCCAGTCTCCCTCTCCCCCATTCCCCTCTCCCCCATTCCCCAGTCTCCCTCTCCCCCATTCCCCAGTCCCCCTCTCCCCCATTCCCCAGTCTCCCGCTCCCCATTCCCCAGTCCCCTCTCCCCCATTCCCCAGTCTCCATCTCCCCCCTCTCCCCCATTCCCAGTCTCCCTCTCCCCCATTCTCCAGTCTCCCTCTCCCCATTCCCCAGTCTCCCTCTCCCCCATTCCCCAGTCCCCCTCTCCCCCATTCCCCAGTCTCCCTCTCCCCCATTCCCAGTCCCCCTCTCCCCATTCCCCAGTCTCCCTCTCCCCCATTCCCCAGTCCCCCTCCCCCCATTCCCCAGTCTCCCTCTCCCCCATTCCCCAGTCCCCCTCCCCCCCATTCCCAGTCTCCCTCTCCCCCATTCCCCAGTCTCCCTCTCCCTCATTCCCCAGTCTCCCTCTCCCCCATTCCCCAGTCTCGAGCCCCCCCATTCCCCAGTCTCCCTCTCCCCATTCCCCAGTCTCCCTCTCCCCCATTCCCCAGTCTCCCTCTCCCCATTCTCCAGTCTCCCTCTCCCCCATTCCCCAGTCTCCCTCTCCCCATTCCCCATTCCCCAGTCTCCCTCTCCCCCATTCCCCCATTCCCCAGTCTCCCTCTCCCCCATTCCCCAGTCTCCCTCTCCCCATTCCCCAGTCTCCCTCTCCCCCATTCCCCAGTCTCCCTCTCCCCCATTCCCCAGTCTCCCTCTCCCCCATTCCCCAGTCTCCCTCTCCCCCATTCCCCAGTCTCCCTCTCCCCCATTCCCAGTCTCCCTCTCCCCCATTCCCAGTCTCCTCTCCCCCATTCCCCAGTCTCCCTCTCCCCATTCCCAGTCTCCCTCTCCCCCATTCCCCAGTCTCCCTCTCCCCCATTCCCCAGTCTCCCTCTCCCCCATTCCCCAGTCTCCCTCTCCCCCATTCCCCAGTCTCCCTCTCCCCCATTCCCCAGTCTCCCTCTCCCCATTCCCCAGTCTCCCTCTCCCCCATTCCCCAGTCTCCCTCTCCCCCATTCCCAGTCTCCCTCTCCCCATTCCCCAGTCTCCCTCTCCCCCATTCCCCAGTCTCCCTCTCCCCATTCCCCAGTCTCCCTCTCCCCCATTCCCCAGTCTCCCTCTCCCCCATTCCCCAGTCTCCCTCTCCCCCATTCCCCAGTCTCCCTCTCCCCCATTCCCCAGTCTCCCTCTCCCCCATTCCCCAGTCTCCCTCTCCCCCATTCCCCAGTCTCCCTCTCCCCCATTCCCCAGTCTCCCTCTCCCCATTCCCCAGTCTCGAGCCCCCCTGTTTCAGAGACCGCACATTTCTGCGCTCAGGCCCCCCAGTTACAGAGCCCCCACTTCCCAATTACCGAGACCGGTGATTCCTGCCTCTCCAGCCCTCCGCCCCCCGCCACCCCCGATCGTGGTCCATGTGGTTCCATCATGCAGTGGAGGAGGTGGGGGAGGGGCGCACTGTGGCAGGAAATCAAAATGGCTGACTTACTGGGGTACTGGAGGCAGAGCTCAGGGGGAGGCCCCCCCGATTCTGGGAATCTCCCAGTCATTCCGGGAATGCTGCGAATCCAAGTCCCAAACTGGCTCACATAACTCAGCACAGGCCCGGGATACAGCCTGGGCCTTTCCTAAACCAGAGGGGGAAAGGACAGTGTAACGGACGCACTGTGAGACCCGGTCCCAGAGGAGGAAAGGACAGTGTATCTAATGCACTGTGAGACCCGGTCCCAGAGGGGGAAAGGACAGTGTATCTAACGCACTGTGAGAGCCGGTCCCAGAGGGGGAAAGGACAGTGTATCTAACACACTGTGAGACCCGGTCCCAGAGGGGGAAAGGACAGTGTATCTAATGCACTGTGAGACCCGGTCCCAGAGGGGGAAAGGACAGTGTATCTAACGCACTGTGAGAGCCGGTCCCAGAGGGGGAAAGGACAGTGTATCTAATGCACTGTGAGACCCAGTCCCAGAGGGGGAAAGGACAGTGTATCTAATGCACTGTGAGACCCAGTCCCAGAGGGGGAAAGGACAGTGTATCTAACGCACTGTGAGAGCCGGTCCCAGAGGGGGAAAGGACAGTGTATCTAACGCACTGTGAGACCCGGTCCCAGAGGGGGAAAGGACAGTGTATCTAACGCACTGTGAGACCCGGTCCCAGAGGGGGAAAGGACAGTGTATCTAACGCACTGTGAGACCCGGTCCCAGAGGGGGAAAGGACAGTGTATCTAACACACTGTGAGACCCGGTCCCAGAGGGGGAAAGGACAGTGTCTCTAACACACTGTGAGACCCGGTCCCAGAGGGGGAAAGGACAGTGTATCTAACACACTGTGAGACCCGGTCCCAGAGGGGGAAAGGACAGTGTATCTAACGCACTGTGAGACCCGGTCCCAGAGGGGGAAAGGACAGTGTATCTAACGCACTGTGAGACCCGGTCCCAGAGGGGGAAAGGACAGTGTATCTAACGCACTGTGAGACCCGGTCCCAGAGGGGGAAAGGACAGTGTATCTAACGCACTGTGAGACCCGGTCCCAGAGGGGGAAAGGACAGTGTATCTAACGCACTGTGAGACCCGGTCCCAGAGGGGGAAAGGACAGTGTATCTAATACACTGTGAGACCCGGTCCCAGAGGGGGAAAGGACAGTGTATCTAATACACTGTGAGACCCGGTCCCAGAGGGGGAAAGGACAGTGTATCTAACGCACTGTGAGACCCGGTCCCAGAGGGGGAAAGGACAGTGTATCTAACGGACTGTGAGACCCGGTCCCAGAGGGGGAAAGGACAGTGTATCTAATGCACTGTGAGACCCGGTCCCAGAGGGGGAAAGGACAGTGTATCTAACACACTGTGACACCCGGTCCCAGAGGGGGAAAGGACAGTGTATCTAACGCACTGTGAGACCCGGTCCCAGAGGGGGAAAGGACAGTGTATCTAACCCACTGTGAGACCCGGTCCCAGAGGAGGAAAGGACAGTGTATCTAACGCACTGTGAGACCCGGTCCCAGAGGGGGAAAGGACAGTGTATCTAACACACTGTGAGACCCGGTCCCAGAGGGGGAAAGGACAGTGTATCTAACGCACTGTGAGACCCGGTCCCAGAGGGGGAAAGGACAGTGTATCTAACACACTGTGAGACCCGGTCCCAGAGGGGGAAAGGACAGTGTATCTAACGCACTGTGAGACCCGGTCCCAGAGGGGGAAAGGACAGTGTATCTAACGCACTGTGAGACCCGGTCCCAGAGGGGTAAACGACAGTGTATCTAATGCACTGTGAGACCCGGTCCCAGAGGGGGAAAGGACAGTGTATCTAATACACTGTGAGACCCGGTCCCAGAGGGGGAAAGGACAGTGTATCTAACACACTGTGAGACCCGGTCCCAGAGGGGGAAAGGACAGTGTATCTAACACACTGTGAGACCCGGTCCCAGAGGGGGAAAGGACAGTGTATCTAACGCACTGTGAGACCCGGTCCCAGAGGGGGAAAGGACAGTGTATCTAACGCACTGTGAGACCCGGTCCCAGAGGGGGAAAGGACAGGGTATCTAACGCACTGTGAGACACGGTCCCAGAGGGGGAAAGGACAGTGTATCTAACGCACTGTGAGACCCGGTCCCAGAGGGGGAAAGGACAGTGTATCTAATACACTGTGAGACCCGGTACCAGAGGGGGAAAGGACAGTGTATCTAACGCACTGTGAGACCCGGTCCCAGAGGGGGAAAGGACAGTGTATATAACACACTGTGAGACCCGGTCCCAGAGGGGGAAAGGACAGTGTATCTAACACACTGTGAGACCCGGTCCCAGACGGGGAAAGGACAGTGTATCTAACGCACTGTGACACCCGGTCCCAGAGGGGGAAAGGACAGTGTATCTAACACACTGTGAGACCCGGTCCCAGAGGGGGAAAGGACAGTGTATCTAACGCATTGTGAGACCCGGTCCCAGAGGGGGAAAGGACAGTGTATCTAACGCACTGTGAGACCCGGTCCCAGAGGGGGAAAGGACAGTGTATCTAACACACTGAGACCCGGTCCCAGAGGGGGAAAGGACAGTGTATCTAACACACTGTGAGACCCGGTCCCAGAGGGGGAAAGGACAGTGTATCTAACACACTGTGAGACCCGGTCCCAGAGGGGGAAACGACAGTGTATCTAACACACTGTGAGACCCGGTCCCAGAGGGGGAAAGGAAGTGTATCTAACACACTGTGAGACCCGGTCCCAGAGGGGGAAAGGACAGTGTATCTAACACACTGTGAGACCCGGTCCCAGAGGGGGAAAGGACAGTGTATCTAACGCACTGTGAGACCCGGTCCCAGAGGGGGAAAGGACAGTGTATCTAACACACTGTGAGACCCGGTCCCAGAGGGGGAAAGGACAGTGTATCTAACGCACTGAGAGACCCGGTCCCAGAGGGGGAAAGGACAGTGTATCTAACACACTGTGAGACCCGGTCCCAGAGGGGGAAAGGACAGTGTATCTAACGCACTGTGAGACCCGGTCCCAGAGGGGGAAAGGACAGTGTATCTAACGCACTGTGAGACCCGGTCCCAGAGGGGGAAAGGACAGTGTATCTAACACACTGTGAGACCCGGTCCCAGAGGGGGAAAGGACAGTGTATCCAACACACTGTGAGACCCGGTCCCAGAGGGGGAAAGGACAGTGTATCTAACGCACTGTGAGACCCGGTCCCAGAGGGGGAAAGGACAGTGTATCTAATGCACTGTGAGACCCGGTCCCAGAGGGGGAAAGGACAGTGTATCTAACGCACTGTGAGACCCGGTCCCAGAGGGGGAAAGGACAGTGTATCTAACACACTGTGAGACCCGGTCCCAGAGGGGGAAAGGACAGTGTATCTAACGCACTGTGAGACCCGGTCCCAGAGGGGGAAAGGACAGTGTATCTAACGCACTGTGAGACCCGGTCCCAGAGGGGGAAAGGACAGTGTATCTAACGCACTGTGAGACCCGGTCCCAGAGGGGGAAAGGACAGTGTATCTAACGCACTGTGAGACCCGGTCCCAGAGGGGGAAAGGACAGTGTATCTAACACACTGTGAGACCCGGTCCCAGAGGGGGAAAGGACAGTGTATCTAACACACTGTG
Source organism: Heptranchias perlo (assembly GCF_035084215.1). Taxonomy (NCBI): domain Eukaryota; kingdom Metazoa; phylum Chordata; class Chondrichthyes; order Hexanchiformes; family Hexanchidae; genus Heptranchias; species Heptranchias perlo. Next base: position 8,041 of record NW_027138437.1, read on the forward strand.
AGACCCGGTCTCAGAGGGGGAAAGGACAGTGTATCTAACGCACTGTGAGACCCGGTCCCAGAGGGGGAAAGGACAGTGTATCTAACACACTGTGAGACCCGGTCCCAGAGGGGGAAAGGACAGTGTATCTAATGCACTGTGAGACCCGGTCCCAGAGGGGGAAAGGACAGTGTATCTAACGCACTGTGAGACCCGGTCCCAGAGGGGGAAAGGACAGTGTATCTAACACACTGTGACACCCGGTCCCAGAGGGGGAAAGGACAGTGTATCTAACGCACTGTGAGACCCGGTCCCAGAGGGGGAAAGGACAGTGTATCTAACACACTGTGAGACCCGGTCCCAGAGGGGGAAAGGACAGTGTATCTAACGCACTGTGAGACCCGGTCCCAGAGGGGGAAAGGACAGTGTATCTAACGCACTGTGAGACCCGGTCCCAGAAGGGGACAGGACAGTGTATCTAACACACTGTGAGACCCGGTCCCAGAGGGGGGAAAGGACAGTGTATCTAACGCACTGTGAGACCCGGTCCCAGAGGGAGAAAGGACAGTGTATCTAACGCACTGTGAGACCCGGTCCCAGAGGGGGAAAGGACAGTGTATCTAACACACTGTGAGACCCGGTCCCAGAGGGGGAAAGGACTGTGTATCTAACGCACTGTGAGACCCGGTCCCAGAGGGGGAAAGGACAGTGTATCTAACACACTGTGAGACCCGGTCCCAGAGGGGGAAAGGACAGTGTATCTAACACACTGTGAGACCCGGTCCCAGAGGGGGAAAGGACAGTGTATCTAACGCACTGTGAGACCCGGTCCCAGAGGGGGAAAGGACAGTGTATCTAACACACTGTGAGACCCGGTCCCAGAGGGGGAAAGGACAGTGTATCTAACGCACTGTGAGACCCGGTCCCAGAGGGGGAAAGGACAGTGTATCTAACGCACTGTGAGACCCGGTCCCAGAGGGGGAAAGGACAGTGTATCTAACGCACTGTGAGACCCGGTCCCAGAGGGGGAAAGGACAGTGTATCTAACACACTGTGAGACCCGGTCCCAGAGGGGGGAAAGGACAGTGTATCTAACACACTGTGAGACCCGGTCCCAGAGGGGGAAAGGACATTGTATCTAACGCACTGTGAGACCCGGTCCCAGAGGGGGAAAGGACAGTGTATCTAACACACTGTGAGACCCGGTCCCAGAGGGGGAAAGGACAGTGTATCTAATGCACTGTGAGACCCGGTCCCAGAGGGGGAAAGGACAGTGTATCTAATGCACTGTGAGACCCGGTCCCAGAGGGGGAAAGGACAGTGTATCTAACACACTGTGAGACCCGGTCCCAGAGGGGGAAAGGACAGTGTATCTAACACACTGAGAGACCCGGTCCCAGAGGGGGAAAGGACAGTGTATCTAATGCACTGTGAGACCCGGTCCCAGAGGGGGAAAGGACAGTGTATCTAATGCACTGTGAGACCCGGTCCCAGAGGGGGAAAGGACAGTGTATCTAACGCACTGTGAGACCCGGTCCCAGAGGGGGAAAGGACAGTGTATCTAATGCACTGTGAGACCCGGTCCCAGAGGGGGAAAGGACAGTGTATCTAACACACTGTGAGACCCGGTCCCAGAGGGGGAAAGGACAGTGTATCTAACACACTGAGAGACCCGGTCCCAGAGGGGGAAAGGACAGTGTATCTAATGCACTGTGAGACCCGGTCCCAGAGGGGGAAAGGACAGTGTATCTAACACACTGTGAGACCCGGTCCCAGAGGGGGAAAGGACAGTGTATCTAATACACTGTGAGACCCGGTCCCAGAGCGGTAAAGGACAGTGTATCTAATACACTGTGAGACCCGGTCCCAGAGGGGGAAAGGACAGTGTATCTAATGCACTGTGAGACCCGGTCCCAGAGGGGGAAAGGACAGTGTATCTAACGCACTGTGAGACCCGGTCCCAGAGGGGGAAAGGACAGTGTATCTAATGCACTGTGAGACCCGGTCCCAGAGGGGGAAAGGACAGTGTATCTAACACACTGTGAGACCCGGTCCCAGAGGGGGAAAGGACAGTGTATCTAACACACTGAGAGACCCGGTCCCAGAGGGGGAAAGGACAGTGTATCTAATGCACTGTGAGACCCGGTCCCAGAGGGGGAAAGGACAGTGTGTCTAATACACTGTGAGACCCGGTCCCAGAGGGGGAAAGGACAGTGTATCTAACACACTGTGAGACCCGGTCCCAGAGGGGGAAAGGACAGTGTATCTAACGCACTGTGAGACCCGGTCCCAGAGTGGGAAAGGACAGTGTATCTAACACACTGAGAGACCCGGTCCCAGAGGGGGAAAGGACAGTGTATCTCACACACTGTGAGACCCGGTCCCAGAGGGGGAAAGGACAGTGTATCTAACACACTGTGAGACCCGGTCCCAGAGGGGGAAAGGACAGTGTATCTAACACACTGTGAGACCCGGTCCCAGAGGGGGAAAGGACAGTGTATCTAACACACTGAGAGACCCGGTCCCAGAGGGGGAAAGGACAGTGTATCTAATGCACTGTGAGACCCGGTCCCAGAGGGGGAAAGGACAGTGTGTCTAATACACTGTGAGACCCGGTCCCAGAGGGGGAAAGGACAGTGTATCTAACACACTGTGAGACCCGGTCCCAGAGGGGGAAAGGACAGTGTATCTAACGCACTGTGAGACCCGGTCCCAGAGGGGGAAAGGACAGTGTATCTAACACACTGTGAGACCCGGTCCCAGAGGGGGAAAGGACAGTGTATCTAACGCACTGTGAGACCCGGTCCCAGAGGGGGAAAGGACAGTGTATCTAACGCACTGTGAGACCCGGTCCCAGAGGGGGAAAGGACAGTGTATCTAACACACTGTGAGACCCGGTCCCAGAGGGGGAAAGGACAGTGTATCTAACGCACTGTGAGACCCGGTTCCAGAGCGGTAAAGGACCGTGTATCTAACACACTGAGAGACCCGGTCCCAGAGGGGGAAAGGACAGTGTATCTAACACACTGTGAGACCCGGTCCCAGAGGGGGAAAGGACAGTGTATCTAACACACTGTGAGACCCGGTCCCAGAGGGGGAAAGGACAGTGTATCTAACACACTGTGAGACCCGGTCCTAGAGGGGGAAAGGACAGTGTATCTAACACACTGTGAGACCCGGTTCCAGAGCGGTAAAGGACAGTGTATCTAACACACTGTGAGACCCGGTTCCAGAGCGGTAAAGGACAGTGTAGGAAAGATGTGAAGGCCTTTGAGAGGGTGCGGAGGAGATTTACCAGATGGTGCCAGGGATGAGGGACCTCGGTTTATGTGGAGAGACTGGAGAAGCTGGGGTTGTTCTCCTCAGAGCGGAGAAGGTTAAGGGGAGATTTAATAGAAGTGTTCAAAATCATGAGGGGTTTTGATCGGGTAAATAAGGAGAAACGGTTTCCAGTGGCAGGTAACCAGTGGACCCAGATTTACGCTAATCGAGAAAAGAGCCAGAGGGGGGGAGATGAGGAGAATTCCTTGTCACACAATGTCTGTTATTGTCTGTTTCCTGAACGGGCAGTCGGAGCAGATTCCAAAGCAACTTTGAAGAGGCCAGCGCGACACATACTTGAAAAGGAACGACTTTTACCGGGCTACGGGGAAAGAGCGAGTCGGGTCGGGGCGGGGCGCGAGGGGGGCAGCGGGACTGATTGGACGGCTCTTTCACAGAGCCGGCACGGGCAGGAGGGGCCGAACGGCCTCGTCCTGCGCCGCATCGTCCTCCAGATTCTATCTGAAGCCCCCAGTCCCGGAGGAGGCATTGTATTAAAGAGAGCGGCACGCCCACCTCAACTCACCCAGCGATGGTCGTCAGCTGCAGGAGATGTTCGATCTCTTATCCCACCATGGGATGGACGGGGAGAGAGATTGAGAGAGAGAGAGAGAGAGAGGGGAGGGTGGGGGGTGGGTGGATAGGATTTGGGGCGTGGGGGGAAGAGATAGACCTTACAAGCTCTCCGAGAGGATTCCCTGACATCATTGACAAGTTAACGCCGCCCGAGACGCAGAGACCTGAGAGAATAATTGCTCACCTCTCCATTCCAACCTCCCTCTCTCGTTCTTTCCTTCTCTCTCTCTCTCTCTCCTTCCTTCTCTCCCCGTTCTGTTTTCGTGAATCGAATTCCTCTACCTATGGCAACTCGGTTTGTGTGTTTTGCCTCTCCCTTTCTCGTGGTCTGTGGGCGTCTGCGCCCGCTTTTGGGTGTTGTGCAAGTCTCTCACACACCTTGGGTTTGGGAATGAATTTCAAGGGAGCGTCTCCAAATGGAGGAGGGCCCAACCTTTCGACCGAGGGGGGAAAGCAATGACACGGACAGTTAATTGTTTTCTTTTTTGAGGGGGGGGGCACTGTCGCCACCGCCCCCCCCCATCTCCGACAAGGGACGCCCCCTCCCCACCGATCTCCCGCCCAGACTTCACGTCCGAGCCTCCGGAGGTGACAGGCATCGAGGTGAGCTCGACTGCAGACCGGCGATGGGGTCAGACTGGGCAAAGTCAGGGGAAAATCGCAGATTCACAGGGGCCCACCCCCCCCACCATCCCGTCACTGGGAGAGGGAGAGAGAGAGACACAGGGAGAGAGGGAGAGAGAGAGACAGAGGGAGAGAGAGGGAAAGAGAGAGACACAGGGAGAGAGGGAGAGAGAGAGACAGAGGGAGAGAGAGGGAAAGAGAGAGACACAGGGAGAGAGGGAGAGAGAGAGACAGAGGGAGAGAGAGGGAAAGAGAGAGACACAGGGAGAGAGGGAGAGAGAGAGACAGAGGGAGAGAGAGGGAAAGAGAGAGACACAGGGAGAGAGGGAGAGAGAGACAGAGGGAGAGAGAGGGAAAGAGAGAGACACAGGGAGAGAGGGAGAGAGAGACACAGGGAGAGAGGGAGAGAGAGAGACAGAGGGAGAGAGAGGGAAAGAGAGAGACACAGGGAGAGAGGGAGAGAGAGAGACAGAGGGAGAGAGAGGGAAAGAGAGAGACACAGGGAGAGAGGGAGAGAAAGAGACAGAGGGAGAGAGAGGGAAAGAGAGAGACACAGGGAGAGAGGGAGAGAGAGACACAGGGAGAGAGGGAGAGAGAGACAGAGGGAGAGAGAGGGAAAGAGAGAGACACAGGGAGAGAGGGAGAGAGAGACAGAGGGAGAGAGGGAGAGAGAGAGACAGAGGGAGAGAGAGGGAAAGAGAGAGACACAGGGAGAGAGGGAGAGAGAGAGAGAGGGAGAGAGAGGGAAAGAGAGAGACACAGGGAGAGAGGGAGAGAGAGAGACAGAGGGAGAGAGAGGGAAAGAGAGAGACACAGGGAGAGAGGGAGAGAAAGACAGAGACAGAGACAAACGGACAGGCAGAGAGAGAGAGAGACTGGCAGAGAGAGAGGGAGACAGAGACAGAGACAAACGGACAGGCAGAGAGAGAGAGAGACTGGCAGAGAGAGAGGGAGAGAGAGAGGGAGACAGAAACATAAAGAGAGGGGGAGAGTGACAGGGAAAGAGAGAGTGACAGAGAGAGAGAGATAGGTAGAGTGACAGGCAGGGAGAGAGAAACAGACAGAGAAAGAGGGAGAGACAGAAGGGAGAAAGACAGACAGAGAGAAAGAATTTGAGAGGAAGACGGGGAAGGTGGAGATAGGGAGGGACGAGAGGGAGACAGTGTCGGGGGGCTGGGGGGGAGAGACAGACAGAGGGAGAGACAGACAGACAGAAAGTGAGAGCGAGGCAGAGACAGACAGAAAGTGAGAGAGGCAGAGACAGACAGACAGACAGAAAATGAGATAGAGGCAGAGAGAGACAGTCAGACAGAAAGTGAGAGAGGCAGAGAGAGACAGACAGAGACGGAGGGAGAGAGAGAGAGAGAGAGGGAGGGAGAGGGAGGAAGGGAGGGAGGGAGGGAGGGAGGGAGAGACTGGGGCCAGAGCTCGAGTGGAACAGACAAGTGAATCTTGGGGAGTGACCTGTGAGAGGGGCGAGGCCAGGGACAAAGGAAGATATTTGTGCACCTGGAACCACGAGGGTGATTTCCAGACGCCCCCTGGGTGGATAAATGAACAGGAATTTATAGGTGAGTTGCCCAGAGACGGACACCAAATGGTGAATTCCAACCGTCTGACATCAGCCACTGACATCATCCGCTCCAGTCCCAACTCCCACCCACCCCAAACAGGGCATGAGCACGATAAGCAGTCTGCCAAAATATACCTGTGTCTCAGTATCAGCTCCTGTACATGTACAGTACACAGTGGGTAAAAGGGAACGATTCACTCCTGTCTGGGACTGTACGGTCCGTGTGTGTCTCAGTGTCAGCTCCTGTACATTGTACAGTACACAGTGGGTAAAAGGGAACGATTTACTCCCGTCTGGTACTGTACGGCCCCGTGTGTGTCTCAGTGCCTCCTGTACATTGTACAGTACACAGTGGGTAAAAGGGAACGATTCACTCCTGTCTGGTACTGTACGGCCCCGTGTGTGTCTCAGTATCAGCTCCTGTACATTGTACAGTACACAGTGGGGAAAAGGGAACGATTCACTCCTGTCTGGGGCTGTACGGCCCGTGTGTGTCTCAGTGTCAGCTCCTGTACATTGTACAGTACACAGTGGGTAAAAGGGAACGATTCACTCCTGTCTGGGACTGTACGGCCCCGTGTGTGTCTCAGTGTCAGCTCCTGTACATTGTACAGTACACAGTGGGGAAAAGGGAACGATTCACTCCTGTCTGGGACTGTACGGCCCGTGTGTGTCTCAGTGCCTCCTGTACATTGTACAGTACACAGTGGGTAAAAGGGAACGATTCACTCCTGTCTGGGACTGTACGGCCCCGTGTGTGTCTCAGTGTCAGCTCCTGTACATGTACAGTACACAGTGGGTAAAAGGGAACGATTCACTCCTGTCTGGGACTGTACGGCCCGTGTGTGTCTCAGTGTCAGCTCCTGTACATTGTACAGTGCACAGTGGGTAAAAGGGAACGATTCACTCCTGTCTGGGACTGTACGGCCCCGTGTGTGTCTCAGTGTCAGCTCCTGTACATTGTACAGTACACAGTGGGTAAAAGGGAATGATTCACTCCTGTCTGGTACTGTACGGTCCGTGTGTGTCTCAGTGTCAGCTCCTGTACATTGTACAGTACACAGTGGGTAAAAGGGAACGATTTACTCCCGTCTGGTACTGTACGGCCCCGTGTGTGTCTCAGTGCCTCCTGTACATTGTACAGTACACAGTGGGTAAAAGGGAACGATTCACTCCTGTCTGGTACTGTACGGCCCCGTGTGTGTCTCAGTATCAGCTCCTGTACATTGTACAGTACACAGTGGGGAAAAGGGAACGATTCACTCCTGTCTGGGGCTGTACGGCCCGTGTGTGTCTCAGTGTCAGCTCCTGTACATTGTACAGTACACAGTGGGTAAAAGGGAACGATTCACTCCTGTCTGGGACTGTACGGCCCCGTGTGTGTCTCAGTGTCAGCTCCTGTACATTGTACAGTACACAGTGGGGAAAAGGGAACGATTCACTCCTGTCTGGGACTGTACGGCCCGTGTGTGTCTCAGTGCCTCCTGTACATTGTACAGTACACAGTGGGTAAAAGGGAACGATTCACTCCTGTCTGGGACTGTACGGCCCCGTGTGTGTCTCAGTGTCAGCTCCTGTACATGTACAGTACACAGTGGGTAAAAGGGAACGATTCACTCCTGTCTGGGACTGTACGGCCCGTGTGTGTCTCAGTGTCAGCTCCTGTACATTGTACAGTGCACAGTGGGTAAAAGGGAACGATTCACTCCTGTCTGGGACTGTACGGCCCCGTGTGTGTCTCAGTGTCAGCTCCTGTACATTGTACAGTACACAGTGGGTAAAAGGGGAACGATTCACTCCTGTCTGGTACTGTACGGCCCGTGTGTGTCTCAGTGTCGGCTCCTGTACATTGTACAGTACACAGCGGGTAAAAGGGAACGATTCACTCCTGTCTGGGACTGTACGGCCCGTGTGTGTCTCAGTGTCGGCTCCTGTACATTGTACAGTACACAGTGGGAAAAAGGGAACGATTCACTCCTGTCTGGGACTGTACGGCCCCGTGTGTGTCTCAGTGTCAGCTCCTGTACATTGTACAGTACACAGTGGGTAAAAGGGAACGATTCACTCCTGTCTGGTACTGTACGGCCCCGTGTGTGTCTCAGTGTCAGCTCCTGTACATTGTACAGTACACAGTGGGTAAAAGGGAACGATTCACTCCTGTCTGGGACTGTACGGCCCCGTGTGTGTCTCAGTGTCAGCTCCTGTACATTGTACAGTACACAGTGGGTAAAAGGGAACGATTCACTCCTGTCTGGGACTGTACGGCCCCGTGTGTGTCTCAGTGTCAGCTCCTGTACATTGTACAGTACACAGTGGGGAAAAGGGAACGATTCACTCCTGTCTGGGACTGTACGGCCCGTGTGTGTCTCAGTGTCAGCTCCTGTACATTGTACAGTACACAGTGGGGAAAAGGGGAACGATTCACTCCTGTCTGGTACTGTACGGCCCCGTGTGTGTCTCAGTGTCAGCTCCTGTACATTGTACAGTACACAGTGGGGAAAAGGGGAACGATTCACTCCTGTCTGGGACTGTACGACCCCGTGTGTGTCTCAGTGTCAGCTCCTGTACATTGTACAGTACACAGTGGGTAAAAGGGAACGATTCACTCCTGTCTGGTACTGTACGGCCCGTGTGTGTCTCAGTGTCAGCTCCTGTACATTGTACAGTACACAGCGGGTAAAAGGGAACGATTCACTCCTGTCTGGGACTGTACGGCCCGTGTGTGTCTCAGTGTCAGCTCCTGTACATTGTACAGTACACAGTGGGTAAAAGGGAACGATTCACTCCTGTCTGGGACTGTACGGCCCGTGTGTGTCTCAGTGCCTCCTGTACATTGTACAGTACACAGTGGGTAAAAGGGAACGATTCACTCCTGTCTGGGACTGTACGGCCCCGTGTGTGTCTCAGTGTCAGCTCCTGTACATGTACAGTACACAGTGGGTAAAAGGGAACGATTCACTCCTGTCTGGGACTGAACGGCCCGTGTGTGTCTCAGTGTCAGCTCCTGTACATTGTACAGTGCACAGTGGGTAAAAGGGAACGATTCACTCCTGTCTGGGACTGTACGGCCCCGTGTGTGTCTCAGTGTCAGCTCCTGTACATTGTACAGTACACAGTGGGTAAAAGGGGAACGATTCACTCCTGTCTGGTACTGTACGGCCCGTGTGTGTCTCAGTGTCGGCTCCTGTACATTGTACAGTACACAGCGGGTAAAAGGGAACGATTCACTCCTGTCTGGGACTGTACGGCCCGTGTGTGTCTCAGTGTCGGCTCCTGTACATTGTACAGTACACAGTGGGAAAAAGGGAACGATTCACTCCTGTCTGGGACTGTACGGCCCCGTGTGTGTCTCAGTGTCAGCTCCTGTACATTGTACAGTACACAGTGGGTAAAAGGGAACGATTCACTCCTGTCTGGTACTGTACGGCCCCGTGTGTGTCTCAGTGTCAGCTCCTGTACATTGTACAGTACACAGTGGGTAAAAGGGAACGATTCACTCCTGTCTGGGACTGTACAGCCCCGTGTGTGTCTCAGTGTCAGCTCCTGTACATTGTACAGTACACAGTGGGTAAAAGGGAACGATTCACTCCTGTCTGGGACTGTACGGCCCCGTGTGTGTCTCAGTGTCAGCTCCTGTACATTGTACAGTACACAGTGGGTAAAAGGGAACGATTCACTCCTGTCTGGTACTGTACAGCCCGAGTGTGTCTCAGTGTCAGCTCCTGTACATTGTACAGTACACGGTGGGTAAAAGGGAACGATTCACTCCTGTCTGGTACTGTACGGCCCCGTGTGTGTCTCAGTGTCAGCTCCTGTACATTGTACAGCACACGGTGGGTAAAAGGGAACGATTCACTCCTGTCTGGGACTGTACGGCCCCGTGTGTGTCTCAGTGTCAGCTCCTGTACATTGAACAGTACACAGTGGGTAAAAGGGGACGATTCACTCCTGTCTGGGACTGTACGGCCCCGTGTGTGTCTCAGTGTCAGCTCCTGTACATTGTACAGTACACAGCGGGTAAAAGGGGAACGATTCACTCCTGTCTGGTACTGCACGGCCCGTGTGTGTCTCAGTGTCAGCTCCTGTACATTGTACAGTACACAGTGGGTAAAAGGGAACGATTCACTCCTGTCTGGGACTGTACGGCCCCGTGTGTGTCTCAGTGTCAGCTCCTGTACATTGTACAGTACACAGTGGGTAAAAGGGAACGATTCACTCCTGTCTGGGACTGAACGGCCCCGTGTGTGTCTCAGTGTCAGCTCCTGTACATTGTACAGTACACAGTGGGTAAAAGGGAACGATTCACTCCTGTCTGGTACTGTACGGCCCGTGTGTGTCTCAGTGTCAGCTCCTGTACATTGTACAGTACACAGTGGGTAAAAGGGAACGATTCACTCCTGTCTGGGACAGTACGGCCCGTGTGTGTCTCAGTGTCAGCTCCTGTACATTGTACAGTGGGTAAAAGGGAACGATTCACTCCTGTCTGGTACTGTACGGCCCGTGTGTGTCTCAGTGTCAGCTCCTGTACATTGTACAGTACACAGCGGGTAAAAGGGAACAATTCACTCCTGTCTGGGACAGTACGGCCCGTGTGTGTCTCAGTGTCAGCTCCTGTACATGTACAGTACACAGCGGGTAAAAGGGAACGATTCACTCCTGTCTGGGACTGTACGGCCCCGTGTGTGTCTCAGTGTCAGCTCCTGTACATTGTACAGTACACAGTGGGTAAAAGGGGAACGATTCACTCCTGTCTGGGACTGTACGGCCCGTGTGTGTCTCAGTGTCAGCTCCTGTACATTGTACAGTACACAGTGGGTAAAAGGGAACGATTCACTCCCGTCTGGTACTGTACGGCCCGTGTGTGTCTCAGTGTCAGCTCCTGTACATTGTACAGTAAACAGTGGGTAAAAGTGAACGATTCACTCCTGTCTGGGACTGTACGGCCCGTGTGTGTCTCAGTGTCAGCTCCTGTACATTGTACAGTACACAGTGGGTAAAAGGGAACGATTCACTCCTGTCTGGGACTGTACGGCCCGTGTGTGTCTCAGTGTCAGCTCCTGTACATTGTACAGTACACAGCGGGTAAAAGGGAACGATTAACTCCTGTCTGGGACTGTACGGCCCGTGTGTGTCTCAGTGTCAGCTCCTGTACATTGTACAGTACACAGTGGGTAAAAGGGAACGATTCACTCCTGTCTGGTACTGTACGGCCCCGTGTGTGTCTCAGTGTCAGCTCCTGTACATTGTACAGTACACAGTGGGTAAAAGGGAACGATTCACTCCTGTCTGGGACTGTACGGCCCCGTGTGTGTCTCAGTGTCAGCTCCTGTACATTGTACAGTACACAGTGGGGAAAAGGGAACGATTCACTCCTGTCTGGGACTGTACGGCCCGTGTGTGTCTCAGTGCCTCCTGTACATTGTACAGTACACAGTGGGTAAAAGGGAACGATTCACTCCTGTCTGGGACTGTACGGCCCCGTGTGTGTCTCAGTGTCAGCTCCTGTACATGTACAGTACACAGTGGGTAAAAGGGAACGATTCACTCCTGTCTGGGACTGTACGGCCCGTGTGTGTCTCAGTGTCAGCTCCTGTACATTGTACAGTGCACAGTGGGTAAAAGGGAACGATTCACTCCTGTCTGGGACTGTACGGCCCCGTGTGTGTCTCAGTGTCAGCTCCTGTACATTGTACAGTACACAGTGGGTAAAAGGGGAACGATTCACTCCTGTCTGGTACTGTACGGCCCGTGTGTGTCTCAGTGTCGGCTCCTGTACATTGTACAGTACACAGCGGGTAAAAGGGAACGATTCACTCCTGTCTGGGACTGTACGGCCCATGTGTGTCTCAGTGTCGGCTCCTGTACATTGTACAGTACACAGTGGGAAAAAGGGAACGATTCACTCCTGTCTGGGACTGTACGGCCCCGTGTGTGTCTCAGTGTCAGCTCCTGTACATTGTACAGTACACAGTGGGTAAAAGGGAACGATTCACTCCTGTCTGGTACTGTACGGCCCCGTGTGTGTCTCAGTGTCAGCTCCTGTACATTGTACAGTACACAGTGGGTAAAAGGGAACGATTCACTCCTGTCTGGGACTGTACGGCCCCGTGTGTGTCTCAGTGTCAGCTCCTGTACATTGTACAGTACACAGTGGGTAAAAGGGAACGATTCACTCCTGTCTGGGACTGTACGGCCCCGTGTGTGTCTCAGTGTCAGCTCCTGTACATTGTACAGTACACAGTGGGGAAAAGGGAACGATTCACTCCTGTCTGGGACTGTACGGCCCGTGTGTGTCTCAGTGTCAGCTCCTGTACATTGTACAGTACACAGTGGGTAAAAGGGAACGATTCACTCCTGTCTGGGACTGTACGGCCCGTGTGTGTCTCAGTGTCAGCTCCTGTACATTGTACAGTACACAGTGGGTAAAAGGGAACGATTCACTCCTGTCTGGTACTGTACGGCCCGTGTGTGTCTCAGTGTCAGCTCCTGTACATTGTACAGTACACAGCGGGTAAAAGGGAACGATTCACTCCTGTCTGGGACTGTACGGCCCGTGTGTGTCTCAGTGTCAGCTCCTGTACATTGTACAGTACACAGTGGGTAAAAGGGAACGATTCACTCCTGTCTGGGACTGTACGGCCCGTGTGTGTCTCAGTGCCTCCTGTACATTGTACAGTACACAGTGGGTAAAAGGGAACGATTCACTCCTGTCTGGGACTGTACGGCCCCGTGTGTGTCTCAGTGTCAGCTCCTGTACATGTACAGTACACAGTGGGTAAAAGGGAACGATTCACTCCTGTCTGGGACTGAACGGCCCGTGTGTGTCTCAGTGTCAGCTCCTGTACATTGTACAGTGCACAGTGGGTAAAAGGGAACGATTCACTCCTGTCTGGGACTGTACGGCCCCGTGTGTGTCTCAGTGTCAGCTCCTGTACATTGTACAGTACACAGTGGGTAAAAGGGGAACGATTCACTCCTGTCTGGTACTGTACGGCCCGTGTGTGTCTCAGTGTCGGCTCCTGTACATTGTACAGTACACAGCGGGTAAAAGGGAACGATTCACTCCTGTCTGGGACTGTACGGCCCGTGTGTGTCTCAGTGTCGGCTCCTGTACATTGTACAGTACACAGTGGGAAAAAGGGAACGATTCACTCCTGTCTGGGACTGTACGGCCCCGTGTGTGTCTCAGTGTCAGCTCCTGTACATTGTACAGTACACAGTGGGTAAAAGGGAACGATTCACTCCTGTCTGGTACTGTACGGCCCCGTGTGTGTCTCAGTGTCAGCTCCTGTACATTGTACAGTACACAGTGGGTAAAAGGGAACGATTCACTCCTGTCTGGGACTGTACAGCCCCGTGTGTGTCTCAGTGTCAGCTCCTGTACATTGTACAGTACACAGTGGGTAAAAGGGAACGATTCACTCCTGTCTGGGACTGTACGGCCCCGTGTGTGTCTCAGTGTCAGCTCCTGTACATTGTACAGTACACAGTGGGTAAAAGGGAACGATTCACTCCTGTCTGGTACTGTACAGCCCGAGTGTGTCTCAGTGTCAGCTCCTGTACATTGTACAGTACACGGTGGGTAAAAGGGAACGATTCACTCCTGTCTGGTACTGTACGGCCCCGTGTGTGTCTCAGTGTCAGCTCCTGTACATTGTACAGCACACGGTGGGTAAAAGGGAACGATTCACTCCTGTCTGGTACTGTACGGCCCGTGTGTGTCTCAGTGTCAGCTCCTGTACATTGTACAGTACACAGTGGGTAAAAGGGAACGATTCACTCCTGTCTGGGACAGTACGGCCCGTGTGTGTCTCAGTGTCAGCTCCTGTACATTGTACAGTGGGTAAAAGGGAACGATTCACTCCTGTCTGGTACTGTACGGCCCGTGTGTGTCTCAGTGTCAGCTCCTGTACATTGTACAGTACACAGCGGGTAAAAGGGAACAATTCACTCCTGTCTGGGACAGTACGGCCCGTGTGTGTCTCAGTGTCAGCTCCTGTACATGTACAGTACACAGCGGGTAAAAGGGAACGATTCACTCCTGTCTGGGACTGTACGGCCCCGTGTGTGTCTCAGTGTCAGCTCCTGTACATTGTACAGTACACAGTGGGTAAAAGGGGAACGATTCACTCCTGTCTGGGACTGTACGGCCCGTGTGTGTCTCAGTGTCAGCTCCTGTACATTGTACAGTACACAGTGGGTAAAAGGGAACGATTCACTCCCGTCTGGTACTGTACGGCCCGTGTGTGTCTCAGTGTCAGCTCCTGTACATTGTACAGTAAACAGTGGGTAAAAGTGAACGATTCACTCCTGTCTGGGACTGTACGGCCCGTGTGTGTCTCAGTGTCAGCTCCTGTACATTGTACAGTACACAGTGGGTAAAAGGGAACGATTCACTCCTGTCTGGGACTGTACGGCCCGTGTGTGTCTCAGTGTCAGCTCCTGTACATTGTACAGTACACAGCGGGTAAAAGGGAACGATTAACTCCTGTCTGGGACTGTACGGCCCGTGTGTGTCTCAGTGTCAGCTCCTGTACATTGTACAGTACACAGTGGGTAAAAGGGAACGATTCACTCCTGTCTGGTACTGTACGGCCCCGTGTGTGTCTCAGTGTCAGCTCCTGTACATTGTACAGTACACAGTGGGTAAAAGGGAACGATTCACTCCTGTCTGGGACTGTACGGCCCCGTGTGTGTCTCAGTGTCAGCTCCTGTACATTGTACAGTACACAGTGGGGAAAAGGGAACGATTCACTCCTGTCTGGGACTGTACGGCCCGTGTGTGTCTCAGTGCCTCCTGTACATTGTACAGTACACAGTGGGTAAAAGGGAACGATTCACTCCTGTCTGGGACTGTACGGCCCCGTGTGTGTCTCAGTGTCAGCTCCTGTACATGTACAGTACACAGTGGGTAAAAGGGAACGATTCACTCCTGTCTGGGACTGTACGGCCCGTGTGTGTCTCAGTGTCAGCTCCTGTACATTGTACAGTGCACAGTGGGTAAAAGGGAACGATTCACTCCTGTCTGGGACTGTACGGCCCCGTGTGTGTCTCAGTGTCAGCTCCTGTACATTGTACAGTACACAGTGGGTAAAAGGGGAACGATTCACTCCTGTCTGGTACTGTACGGCCCGTGTGTGTCTCAGTGTCGGCTCCTGTACATTGTACAGTACACAGCGGGTAAAAGGGAACGATTCACTCCTGTCTGGGACTGTACGGCCCATGTGTGTCTCAGTGTCGGCTCCTGTACATTGTACAGTACACAGTGGGAAAAAGGGAACGATTCACTCCTGTCTGGGACTGTACGGCCCCGTGTGTGTCTCAGTGTCAGCTCCTGTACATTGTACAGTACACAGTGGGTAAAAGGGAACGATTCACTCCTGTCTGGTACTGTACGGCCCCGTGTGTGTCTCAGTGTCAGCTCCTGTACATTGTACAGTACACAGTGGGTAAAAGGGAACGATTCACTCCTGTCTGGGACTGTACGGCCCCGTGTGTGTCTCAGTGTCAGCTCCTGTACATTGTACAGTACACAGTGGGTAAAAGGGAACGATTCACTCCTGTCTGGGACTGTACGGCCCCGTGTGTGTCTCAGTGTCAGCTCCTGTACATTGTACAGTACACAGTGGGGAAAAGGGAACGATTCACTCCTGTCTGGGACTGTACGGCCCGTGTGTGTCTCAGTGTCAGCTCCTGTACATTGTACAGTACACAGTGGGTAAAAGGGAACGATTCACTCCTGTCTGGGACTGTACGGCCCGTGTGTGTCTCAGTGTCAGCTCCTGTACATTGTACAGTACACAGTGGGTAAAAGGGAACGATTCACTCCTGTCTGGTACTGTACGGCCCGTGTGTGTCTCAGTGTCAGCTCCTGTACATTGTACAGTACACAGCGGGTAAAAGGGAACGATTCACTCCTGTCTGGGACTGTACGGCCCGTGTGTGTCTCAGTGTCAGCTCCTGTACATTGTACAGTACACAGTGGGTAAAAGGGAACGATTCACTCCTGTCTGGGACTGTACGGCCCGTGTGTGTCTCAGTGCCTCCTGTACATTGTACAGTACACAGTGGGTAAAAGGGAACGATTCACTCCTGTCTGGGACTGTACGGCCCCGTGTGTGTCTCAGTGTCAGCTCCTGTACATGTACAGTACACAGTGGGTAAAAGGGAACGATTCACTCCTGTCTGGGACTGAACGGCCCGTGTGTGTCTCAGTGTCAGCTCCTGTACATTGTACAGTGCACAGTGGGTAAAAGGGAACGATTCACTCCTGTCTGGGACTGTACGGCCCCGTGTGTGTCTCAGTGTCAGCTCCTGTACATTGTACAGTACACAGTGGGTAAAAGGGGAACGATTCACTCCTGTCTGGTACTGTACGGCCCGTGTGTGTCTCAGTGTCGGCTCCTGTACATTGTACAGTACACAGCGGGTAAAAGGGAACGATTCACTCCTGTCTGGGACTGTACGGCCCGTGTGTGTCTCAGTGTCGGCTCCTGTACATTGTACAGTACACAGTGGGAAAAAGGGAACGATTCACTCCTGTCTGGGACTGTACGGCCCCGTGTGTGTCTCAGTGTCAGCTCCTGTACATTGTACAGTACACAGTGGGTAAAAGGGAACGATTCACTCCTGTCTGGTACTGTACGGCCCCGTGTGTGTCTCAGTGTCAGCTCCTGTACATTGTACAGTACACAGTGGGTAAAAGGGAACGATTCACTCCTGTCTGGGACTGTACAGCCCCGTGTGTGTCTCAGTGTCAGCTCCTGTACATTGTACAGTACACAGTGGGTAAAAGGGAACGATTCACTCCTGTCTGGGACTGTACGGCCCCGTGTGTGTCTCAGTGTCAGCTCCTGTACATTGTACAGTACACAGTGGGTAAAAGGGAACGATTCACTCCTGTCTGGTACTGTACAGCCCGAGTGTGTCTCAGTGTCAGCTCCTGTACATTGTACAGTACACGGTGGGTAAAAGGGAACGATTCACTCCTGTCTGGTACTGTACGGCCCCGTGTGTGTCTCAGTGTCAGCTCCTGTACATTGTACAGCACACGGTGGGTAAAAGGGAACGATTCACTCCTGTCTGGGACTGTACGGCCCCGTGTGTGTCTCAGTGTCAGCTCCTGTACATTGAACAGTACACAGTGGGTAAAAGGGGACGATTCACTCCTGTCTGGGACTGTACGGCCCCGTGTGTGTCTCAGTGTCAGCTCCTGTACATTGTACAGTACACAGCGGGTAAAAGGGGAACGATTCACTCCTGTCTGGTACTGCACGGCCCGTGTGTGTCTCAGTGTCAGCTCCTGTACATTGTACAGTACACAGTGGGTAAAAGGGAACGATTCACTCCTGTCTGGGACTGTACGGCCCCGTGTGTGTCTCAGTGTCAGCTCCTGTACATTGTACAGTACACAGTGGGTAAAAGGGAACGATTCACTCCTGTCTGGGACTGTACGGCCCCGTGTGTGTCTCAGTGTCAGCTCCTGTACATTGTACAGTACACAGTGGGTAAAAGGGAACGATTCACTCCTGTCTGGTACTGTACGGCCCGTGTGTGTCTCAGTGTCAGCTCCTGTACATTGTACAGTACACAGTGGGTAAAAGGGAACGATTCACTCCTGTCTGGGACAGTACGGCCCGTGTGTGTCTCAGTGTCAGCTCCTGTACATTGTACAGTGGGTAAAAGGGAACGATTCACTCCTGTCTGGTACTGTACGGCCCGTGTGTGTCTCAGTGTCAGCTCCTGTACATTGTACAGTACACAGCGGGTAAAAGGGAACAATTCACTCCTGTCTGGGACAGTACGGCCCGTGTGTGTCTCAGTGTCAGCTCCTGTACATCTACAGTACACAGCGGGTAAAAGGGAACGATTCACTCCTGTCTGGGACTGTACGGCCCCGTGTGTGTCTCAGTGTCAGCTCCTGTACATTGTACAGTACACAGTGGGTAAAAGGGGAACGATTCACTCCTGTCTGGGACTGTACGGCCCGTGTGTGTCTCAGTGTCAGCTCCTGTACATTGTACAGTACACAGTGGGTAAAAGGGAACGATTCACTCCCGTCTGGTACTGTACGGCCCGTGTGTGTCTCAGTGTCAGCTCCTGTACATTGTACAGTAAACAGTGGGTAAAAGTGAACGATTCACTCCTGTCTGGGACTGTACGGCCCGTGTGTGTCTCAGTGTCAGCTCCTGTACATTGTACAGTACACAGTGGGTAAAAGGGAACGATTCACTCCTGTCTGGGACTGTACGGCCCGTGTGTGTCTCAGTGTCAGCTCCTGTACATTGTACAGTACACAGCGGGTAAAAGGGAACGATTAACTCCTGTCTGGGACTGTACGGCCCGTGTGTGTCTCAGTGTCAGCTCCTGTACATTGTACAGTACACAGTGGGTAAAAGGGAACGATTCACTCCTGTCTGGTACTGTATGGCCCGTGTGTGTCTCAGTGTCAGCTCCTGTACATGTACAGTAAACAGTGGGTAAAAGGGAACGCTTCACTCCTGTCTGGGACTGTACGGCCCGTGTGTGTCTCAGTGTCAGCTCATGTACATTGTACAGTACACAGTGGGTAAAAGGGAACGATTCACTCCTGTCTGGTACTGTACGGCCCCGTGTGTGTCTCAGTGTCAGCTCCTGTACATTGTACAGTACACAGTGGGTAAAAGGGAACGATTCACTCCTGTCTGGTACTGTACGGCCCCGTGTGTGTCTCAGTGCCTCCTGTACATTGTACAGTACACAGTGGGTAAAAGGGAACGATTCACTCCTGTCTGGTACTGTACGGTCCGTGTGTGACTCAGTGTCAGCTCCTGTACATTGTACAGTACAGAGTGGGTAAAAGGGAACGATTCACTCCTGTCTGGGACTGTACGGCCCGTGTGTGTCTCAGTGTCAGCTCCTGTACATTGTACAGTACACAGTGGGTAAAAGGGAACGATTCACTCCTGTCTGGGACTGTACGGCCCGTGTGTGTCTCAGTATCAGCTCCTGTACATTGTACAGTACACAGCGGGTAAAAGGGAACGATTCACTCCTGTCTGGGACTGTACGGCCCGTGTGTGTCTCAGTGTCAGCTCCTGTACATTGTACAGTACACAGTGGGTAAAAGGGAACGATTCACTCCTGTCTGGGACAGTACGGTCCGTGTGTGTCTCAGTGTCAGCTCCTGTACATGTACAGTACACAGTGGGTAAAAGGGGAACGATTCACTCCTGTCTGGTACTGTACGGCCCGTGTGTGTCTCAGTGTCAGCTCCTGTACATTGTACAGTACACAGTGGGTAAAAGGGAACGATTCACTCCTGTCTGGTTCTCTACGGCCCCGTGTGTGTCTCAGTGTCAGCTCCTGTACATTGTACAGTACACAGTGGGTAAAAGGGAACGATTCACTCCTGTCTGGGACTGTACGGCCCGTGTGTGTCTCAGTGTCAGCTCCTGTACATTGTACAGTACACAGCGGGTAAAAGGAAACGCTTCACTCCTGTCTGGGACTGTACGGCCCGTGTGTGTCTCAGTGTCAGCTCATGTACATTGTACAGTACACAGTGGGTAAAAGGGAATGATTCACTCCTGTCTGGTACTGTACGGCCCCGTGTGTGTCTCAGTGTCAGCTCCTGTACATTGTACAGTACACAGTGGGTAAAAGGGGAACGATTCACTCCTGTCTGGTACTGTACGGCCCGTGTGTGTCTCAGTGTCGGCTCCTGTACATTGTACAGTACACAGCGGGTAAAAGGGAACGATTCACTCCTGTCTGGGACTGTACGGCCCGTGTGTGTCTCAGTGTCGGCTCCTGTACATTGTACAGTACACAGTGGGAAAAAGGGAACGATTCACTCCTGTCTGGGACTGTACGGCCCCGTGTGTGTCTCAGTGTCAGCTCCTGTACATTGTACAGTACACAGTGGGTAAAAGGGAACGATTCACTCCTGTCTGGTACTGTACGGCCCCGTGTGTGTCTCAGTGTCAGCTCCTGTACATTGTACAGTACACAGTGGGTAAAAGGGAACGATTCACTCCTGTCTGGGACTGTACAGCCCCGTGTGTGTCTCAGTGTCAGCTCCTGTACATTGTACAGTACACAGTGGGTAAAAGGGAACGATTCACTCCTGTCTGGGACTGTACGGCCCCGTGTGTGTCTCAGTGTCAGCTCCTGTACATTGTACAGTACACAGTGGGTAAAAGGGAACGATTCACTCCTGTCTGGTACTGTACAGCCCGAGTGTGTCTCAGTGTCAGCTCCTGTACATTGTACAGTACACGGTGGGTAAAAGGGAACGATTCACTCCTGTCTGGTACTGTACGGCCCCGTGTGTGTCTCAGTGTCAGCTCCTGTACATTGTACAGCACACGGTGGGTAAAAGGGAACGATTCACTCCTGTCTGGGACTGTACGGCCCCGTGTGTGTCTCAGTGTCAGCTCCTGTACATTGAACAGTACACAGTGGGTAAAAGGGGACGATTCACTCCTGTCTGGGACTGTACGGCCCCGTGTGTGTCTCAGTGTCAGCTCCTGTACATTGTACAGTACACAGCGGGTAAAAGGGGAACGATTCACTCCTGTCTGGTACTGCACGGCCCGTGTGTGTCTCAGTGTCAGCTCCTGTACATTGTACAGTACACAGTGGGTAAAAGGGAACGATTCACTCCTGTCTGGGACTGTACGGCCCCGTGTGTGTCTCAGTGTCAGCTCCTGTACATTGTACAGTACACAGTGGGTAAAAGGGAACGATTCACTCCTGTCTGGGACTGTACGGCCCCGTGTGTGTCTCAGTGTCAGCTCCTGTACATTGTACAGTACACAGTGGGTAAAAGGGAACGATTCACTCCTGTCTGCTACTGTACGGCCCGTCTGTGTCTCAGTGTCAGCTCCTGTACATTGTACAGTACACAGTGGGTAAAAGGGAACGATTCACTCCTGTCTGGGACAGTACGGCCCGTGTGTGTCTCAGTGTCAGCTCCTGTACATTGTACAGTGGGTAAAAGGGAACGATTCACTCCTGTCTGGTACTGTACGGCCCGTGTGTGTCTCAGTGTCAGCTCCTGTACATTGTACAGTACACAGCGGGTAAAAGGGAACAATTCACTCCTGTCTGGGACAGTACGGCCCGTGTGTGTCTCAGTGTCAGCTCCTGTACATGTACAGTACACAGCGGGTAAAAGGGAACGATTCACTCCTGTCTGGGACTGTACGGCCCCGTGTGTGTCTCAGTGTCAGCTCCTGTACATTGTACAGTACACAGTGGGTAAAAGGGGAACGATTCACTCCTGTCTGGGACTGTACGGCCCGTGTGTGTCTCAGTGTCAGCTCCTGTACATTGTACAGTACACAGTGGGTAAAAGGGAACGATTCACTCCCGTCTGGTACTGTACGGCCCGTGTGTGTCTCAGTGTCAGCTCCTGTACATTGTACAGTAAACAGTGGGTAAAAGTGAACGATTCACTCCTGTCTGGGACTGTACGGCCCGTGTGTGTCTCAGTGTCAGCTCCTGTACATTGTACAGTACACAGTGGGTAAAAGGGAACGATTCACTCCTGTCTGGGACTGTACGGCCCGTGTGTGTCTCAGTGTCAGCTCCTGTACATTGTACAGTACACAGCGGGTAAAAGGGAACGATTAACTCCTGTCTGGGACTGTACGGCCCGTGTGTGTCTCAGTGTCAGCTCCTGTACATTGTACAGTACACAGTGGGTAAAAGGGAACGATTCACTCCTGTCTGGTACTGTATGGCCCGTGTGTGTCTCAGTGTCAGCTCCTGTACATGTACAGTAAACAGTGGGTAAAAGGGAACGCTTCACTCCTGTCTGGGACTGTACGGCCCGTGTGTGTCTCAGTGTCAGCTCATGTACATTGTACAGTACACAGTGGGTAAAAGGGAACGATTCACTCCTGTCTGGTACTGTACGGCCCCGTGTGTGTCTCAGTGTCAGCTCCTGTACATTGTACAGTACACAGTGGGTAAAAGGGAACGATTCACTCCTGTCTGGTACTGTACGGCCCCGTGTGTGTCTCAGTGCCTCCTGTACATTGTACAGTACACAGTGGGTAAAAGGGAACGATTCACTCCTGTCTGGTACTGTACGGTCCGTGTGTGACTCAGTGTCAGCTCCTGTACATTGTACAGTACAGAGTGGGTAAAAGGGAACGATTCACTCCTGTCTGGGACTGTACGGCCCGTGTGTGTCTCAGTGTCAGCTCCTGTACATTGTACAGTACACAGTGGGTAAAAGGGAACGATTCACTCCTGTCTGGGACTGTACGGCCCGTGTGTGTCTCAGTATCAGCTCCTGTACATTGTACAGTACACAGCGGGTAAAAGGGAACGATTCACTCCTGTCTGGGACTGTACGGCCCGTGTGTGTCTCAGTGTCAGCTCCTGTACATTGTACAGTACACAGTGGGTAAAAGGGAACGATTCACTCCTGTCTGGGACAGTACGGTCCGTGTGTGTCTCAGTGTCAGCTCCTGTACATGTACAGTACACAGTGGGTAAAAGGGGAACGATTCACTCCTGTCTGGTACTGTACGGCCCGTGTGTGTCTCAGTGTCAGCTCCTGTACATTGTACAGTACACAGTGGGTAAAAGGGAACGATTCACTCCTGTCTGGTTCTCTACGGCCCCGTGTGTGTCTCAGTGTCAGCTCCTGTACATTGTACAGTACACAGTGGGTAAAAGGGAACGATTCACTCCTGTCTGGGACTGTACGGCCCGTGTGTGTCTCAGTGTCAGCTCCTGTACATTGTACAGTACACAGCGGGTAAAAGGAAACGCTTCACTCCTGTCTGGGACTGTACGGCCCGTGTGTGTCTCAGTGTCAGCTCATGTACATTGTACAGTACACAGTGGGTAAAAGGGAACGATTCACTCCTGTCTGGTACTGTACGGCCCCGTGTGTGTCTCAGTGTCAGCTCCTGTACATTGTACAGTACACAGTGGGTAAAAGGGAATGATTCACTCCTGTCTGGTACTGTACGGCCCCGTGTGTGTCTCAGTGTCAGCTCCTGTACATTGTACAGTACACAGTGGGTAAAAGGGAACGATTCACTCCTGTCTGGGACTGTACGGCCCGTGTGTGTCTCAGTGTCAGCTCCTGTACAT
This sequence comes from Heptranchias perlo, assembly GCF_035084215.1. Classification (NCBI taxonomy): domain Eukaryota; kingdom Metazoa; phylum Chordata; class Chondrichthyes; order Hexanchiformes; family Hexanchidae; genus Heptranchias; species Heptranchias perlo. The sequence continues at coordinate 31,211 of NW_027138437.1, forward strand.
TGTACAGTACACAGTGGGTAAAAGGGGAACGATTCACTCCTGTCTGGTACTGTACGGCCCCGTGTGTGTCTCAGTGTCAGCTCCTGTACATTGTACAGTACACAGTGGGTAAAAGGGAACGATTCACTCCTGTCTGGTACTGTACGGCCCCGTGTGTGTCTCAGTGCCTCCTGTACATTGTAAAGTACACAGCGGGTAAAAGGGAACGATTCACTCCTGTCTGGGACTGTACGGCCCGTGTGTGTCTCAGTGTCAGCTCCTGTACATTGTACAGTACACAGTGGGTAAAAGGGAACGATTCACTCCTGTCTGGTACTGTACGGCCCCGTGTGTGTCTCAGTGTCAGCTCCTGTACATTGCACAGTACACAGCGGGTAAAAGGGAACGATTCACTCCTGTCTGGGACTGTACGGCCCGTGTGTGTCTCAGTGTCAGCTCCTGTACATTGTACAGTACACAGTGGGTAAAAGGGAACGATTCACTCCTGTCTGGTACTGTACGGTCCGTGTGTGTCTCAGTGTCAGCTCCTGTACATTGTACAGTACACAGTGGGTAAAAGGGAACGATTCACTCCTGTCTGGTACTGTACGGCCCGTGTGTGTCTCAGTGTCAGCTCCTGTACATGTACAGTACACAGTGGGTAAAAGGGAACGATTCACTCCTGTCTGGGACTGTACGGCCCGTGTGTGTCTCAGTGTCAGCTCCTGTACATTGTACAGTACACAGTGGGTAAAAGGGAACGATTCACTCCTGTCTGGGACTGTACGGCCCCGTGTGTGTCTCAGTGTCAGCTCCTGTACATTGTACAGTACACAGTGGGTAAAAGGGAACGATTCACTCCTGTCTGGGACTGTACGGCCCGTGTGTGTCTCAGTGCCTCCTGTACATTGTACAGTACACAGTGGGTAAAAGGGAATGATTCACTCCTGTCTGGTACTGTACGGCCCCGTGTGTGTCTCATTGTCAGCTCCTGTACATTGTACAGTACACAGTGGGTAAAAGGGAACGATTCACTCCTGTCTGGGACTGTACGGCCCGTGTGTGTCTCAGTGTCAGCTCCTGTACATTGTACAGTACACAGTGGGTAAAAGGGAACGATTCACTCCTGTCTGGTACTGTACGGCCCCGTGTGTGTCTCATTGTCAGCTCCTGTACATTGTACAGTACACAGTGGGTAAAAGGGAACGATTCACTCCTGTCTGGTACTGTACGGCCCGTGTGTGTCTCAGTGTCAGCTCCTGTACATTGTACAGTACACAGTGGGTAAAAGGGAACGATTCACTCCTGTCTGGTACTGTACGGCCCGTGTGTGTCTCAGTGCCTCCTGTACATGTACAGTACACTGGGTAAAAGGGAACGATTCACTCCTGTCTGGTACTGTACGGCCCCGTGTGTGTCTCAGTGTCAGCTCCTGTACATTGTACAGTACACAGCGGGTAAAAGGGAACGATTCACTCCCGTCTGGTACTGTACGGCCCCGTGTGTGTCTCAGTACCTCCTGTACATTGTACAGTACACAGTGGGTAAAAGGGAACGATTCACTCCTGTCTGGTACTGTACGGCCCCGTGTGTGTCTCAGTGTCAGCTCCTGTACATTGTACAGTACACAGCGGGTAAAAGGGGAACGATTCACTCCTGTCTGGTACTGTACGGCCCGTGTGTGTCTCAGTGCCTCCTGTACATTGTACAGTACACAGTGGGTAAAAGGGAACGATTCACTCCTGTCTGGGACTGTACGGCCCGTGTGTGTCTCAGTGTCAGCTCCTGTACATTGTACAGTACACAGTGGGTAAAAGGGAACGATTCACTCCTGTCTGGGACTGTACGGTCCGTGTGTGTCTCAGTGTCAGCTCCTGTACATTGTACAGCACACAGTGGGTAAAAGGGAACGGTTCACTCCTGTCTGGGACTGTACGGTCCGTGTGTGTCTCAGTGTCAGCTCCTGTACATTGTACAGTACACAGTGGGTAAAAGGGAACGATTCACTCCTGTCTGGTACTGTACGGCCCGTGTGTGTCTCAGTGTCAGCTCCTGTACATGTACAGTACACAGTGGGTAAAAGGGAACGATTCACTCCTGTCTGGTACTTTATGGCCCATGTGTGTCTCAGTGTCAGCTCCTGTACATTGTACAGTACACAGTGGGTAAAAGGGAACGATTCACTCCTGTCTGGGACTGTACGGCCCGTGTGTGTCTCAGTGTCAGCTCCTGTACATTGTACAGTACACAGTGGGTAAAAGGGAACGATTCACTCCTGTCTGGGACTGTACGGCCCGTGTGTGTCTCAGTGTCAGCTCCTGTACATTGTACAGTACACAGCGGGTAAAAGGGAACGATTCACTCCTGTCTGGTACTGTACGGCCCGTGTGTGTCTCAGTATCAGCTCCTGTACATGTGAAGTACACAGTGCAGAGTGATTAGGCAGAGTCAATACGGTTTTATGAAAGGGAAATCGTGTTTGACAAATTTATTAGAGTTTTTTGAGGATGTAACTGGCAGGGTAGATAAAGGGGAACCAGTAGATGTAGTATATTTGGATTTACAAAAGGCATTCGATAAGATGCCACACAAAAGGTTGTTACACCAGATAAGGGCTCATGGGATTGGGGGTAATATATTAACATGGATAGAGGATTGGTTAACGGACAGAAAACAGAGAGTAGGGATAAACGGGTCATTCTCAGGTTGGCAGGCTGTAACTAGTGGGGTGTCGCAGGGATCAGTGCTCGGGCCTCAGCTATTTACAATCTATATTAATGACTTAGATGAAGGGACCGAGTGTAATGTTTCCAAGTTTGCTGATGATACAAAGCTCGGTTTGAAAGTAAGCTGTGAGGAGGACACAAAGAGTCTGCAAAGGGATATAGACAGGTTAAGTGAGTGGGTGAGAAGGTGTCAGATGGAGTGAAATGTGAAGTTATTCACTTTGGTAGGAAGAATAGAAAAACAGAATATTTTTTAAATGGTGAGAAACTATTAAATGTTGGTGTTCAGAGAGATTTGGATGTCCTCGTACAAGAAACACAGAAAGTTAACATGCAGGTCCAGCAAGCAATTAGGAAGGGAAATGGTATGTTGGCCTTTATTACAAGGGGGTTGGAGTACAAGAGTAAGGAAGTCTTACTACAATTGTACAGGGTTTTGGTGAGACCTCACCTGGAGTACTGTGTACAGTTTTGGTCTCCTTATCTAAGGAAGGATATACTTGCCTTAGATCGATCGATTTTTGGACTCTTGGGGAATCAAGGGATATGGGGATCCCGATATATAAACCCCCCGAACCCCTCGATTAGATTCCAGCCTGTAACTCACTCCTGGGTATCTGTTATTCTATATATAAACCCCCCGAACCCCTCGATTAGATTCCAGTCTGTAACTCACTCCCGGGTATCTGTTATTCTATATATAAACCCCCCCGAACCCCTCGATTAGATTCCAGCCTGTCACTCACTCCCGGGTATCTGTTATTCTATATATAAACCCCCCGAACCCCTCGATTAGATTCCAGCCTGTAACTCACTCCTGGGTATCTGTTATTCTATATATAAACCCCCCGAACCCCTCGATTAGATTCCAGTCTGTAACTCACTCCCGGGTATCTGTTATTCTATATATAAACCCCCCCGAACCCCTCGATTAGATTCCAGCCTGTCACTCACTCCCGGGTATCTGTTATTCTATATATAAACCCCCCGAACCCCTCGATTAGATTCCAGCCTGTAACTCACTCCTGGGTATCTGTTATTCTATATATAAACCCCCCGAACCCCTCGATTAGATTCCAGCCTGTAACTCACTCCCGGGTATCTGTTATTCTATATATAAACCCCCCTGAACCCCTCGATTAGATTCCAGTCTGTAACTCACTCCCGGGTATCTGTTATTCTATATATAAACCCCCCGAACCCCTCGATTAGATTCCAGCCTGTAACTCACTCCCGGGTATCTGTTATTCTATATATAAACCCCCCGAACCCCTCGATTAGATTCCAGCCTGTAACTCACTCCCGGGTATCTGTTATTCTATATATAAACCCCCCGAACCCCTCGATTAGATTCCAGCCTGTAACTCACTCCCGGGTATCTGTTATTCTATATATAAACCCCCCGAACCCCTCGATTAGATTCCAGCCTGTAACTCACTCCCGGGTATCTGTTATTCTATATATAAACCCCCCGAACCCCTCGATGAGATTCCAACCTGTAACTCACTCCCGGGTATCTGTTATTCTATATATAAACCCCACCGAACCCCTCGATTAGATTCCAGTCTGTAACTCACTCCCGGGTATCTGTTATTCTATATATAAACCCCCCGAACCCCTCGATGAGATTCCAACCTGTAACTCACTCCCGGGTATCTGTTATTCTATATATAAACCCCCCGAACCCCTCGATGAGATTCCAACCTGTAACTCACTCCCGGGTATCTGTTATTCTATATATAAACCCCCCCGAACCCCTCGATTAGATTCCAGCCTGTAACTCACTCCCGGGTATCTGTTATTCTATATATAAACCCCCCGAACCCCTCGATTAGATTCCAGCCTGTAACTCACTCCCGGGTGTCTGTTATTCTATATATAAACCCCCCGAACCCCTCGATTAGATTCCAGTCTGTAACTCACTCCCGGGTATCTGTTATTCTATATATAAAACTCCCCGAACCCCTCGATTAGATTCCAGCCTGTAACTCACTCCCGGGTATCTGTTATTCTATATATAAACCCCCCGAACCCCTCGATTAGATTCCAGCCTGTAACTCACTCCCGGGTATCTGTTATTCTATATATAAACCCCCCGAACCCCTCGATTAGATTCCAGCCTGTAACTCACTCCCGGGTATCTGTTATTCTATATATAAACCCCCCGAACCCCTCGATTAGATTCCAGTCTGTAACTCACTCCCGTGTATCTGTTATTCTATATATAAACCCTCCCGAACCCCTCGATTAGATTCCAGTCTGTAACTCACTCCCGTGTATCTGTTATTCTATATATAAACCCTCCCGAACCCCTCGATTAGATTCCAGTCTGTAACTCACTCCCGTGTATCTGTTATTCTATATATAAACCCTCCCGAACCCCTCGATTAGATTCCAGTCTGTAACTCACTCCCGGGTATCTGTTATTCTGTATATAAACCCCCCCGAACCCCTCGATTAGATTCCAGCCTGTCACTCACTCCCGGGTATCTGTTATTCTATATATAAACCCCCCGAACCCCTTGATTAGATTCCAGCCTGTAACTCACTCCCGGGTATCTGTTATTCTATATATAAACCCCCCGAACCCCTCGATTAGATTCCAGCCTGTAACTCACTCCCGGGTATCTGTTATTCTATATATAAACCCCCCCGAACCCCTCGATCAGATTCCAGTCTGTAACTCACTCCCGGGTATCTGTTATTCTATATATAAACCCCCCGAACCCCTCGATTAGATTCCAGCCTGTAACTCACTCCCGGGTATCTGTTATTCTGTATATAAACCCCCCCGAACCCCTCGATTAGATTCCAGCCTGTAACTCACTCCCGGGTATCTGTTATTCTATATATAAACCCCCCCGAACCCCTCGATTAGATTCCAGCCTGTAACTCACTCCCGGGTATCTGTTATTCTATATATAAACCCCCCGAACCCCTCGATTAGATTCCAGCCTGTAACTCACTCCCGGGTATCTGTTATTCTATATATAAACCCCCTGAACCCCTCGATTAGATTCCAGTCTGTAACTCACTCCCGGGTATCTGTTATTCTATATATAAAACTCCCCGAACCCCTCGATTAGATTCCAGCCTGTAACTCACTCCCGGGTATCTGTTATTCTATATATAAACCCCCCGAACCCCTCGATTAGATTCCAGTCTGTAACTCACTCCCGGGTATCTGTTATTCTATATATAAACCCCCCCGAACCCCTCGATTAGATTCCAGCCTGTAACTCACTCCCGGGTATCTGTTATTCTATATATAAACCCCCCCGAACCCCTCGATTAGATTCCAGTCTGTAACTCACTCCCGGGTATCTGTTATTCTATATATAAACCCCCCGAACCCCTCGATTAGATTCCAGCCTGTAACTCACTCCCGGGTATCTGTTATTCTATATATAAACCCCCCCGAACCCCTCGATTAGATTCCAGCCTGTAACTCACTCCCGGGTATCTGTTATTCTATATATAAACCCCACCGAACCCCTCGATTAGATTCCAGCCTGTAACTCACTCCCGGGTATCTGTTATTCTATATATAAACCCCCCGAACCCCTCGATTAGATTCCAGCCTGTAACTCACTCCCGGGTATCTGTTATTCTATATATAAACCCCACCGAACCCCTCGATTAGATTCCAGCCTGTAACTCACTCCCGGGTATCTGTTATTCTATATATAAACCCCCTGAACCCCTCGATTAGATTCCAGTCTGTAACTCACTCCCGGGTATCTGTTATTCTATATATAAACCCCCCCGAACCCCTCGATTAGATTCCAGCCTGTAACTCACTCCCGGGTATCTGTTATTCTATATATAAACCCCCCCGAACCCCTCGATTAGATTCCAGCCTGTAACTCACTCCCGGGTATCTGTTATTCTATATATAAACCCCACCGAACCCCTCGATTAGATTCCAGCCTGTAACTCACTCCCGGGTATCTGTTATTCTATATATAAACCCCCCGAACCCCTCGATTAGATTCCAGCCTGTAACTCACTCCCGGGTATCTGTTATTCTATATATAAACCCCCTGAACCCCTCGATTAGATTCCAGCCTGTAACTCACTCCCGGGTATCTGTTATTCTATATATAAACCCCCCGAACCCCTCGATTAGATTCCAGTCTGTAACTCACTCCCGGGTATCTGTTATTCTATATATAAACCCCCCGAACCCCTCGATTAGATTCCAGTCTGTAACTCACTCCCGGGTATCTGTTATTCTATATATAAACCCCCCGAACCCCTCGATTGGATTCCAGCTGTAACTCACTCCCGGGTATCTGTTATTCTATATATAAACCCCCCGAACCCCTCGATTAGATTCCAGCCTGTAACTCACTCCCGGGTATCTGTTATTCTATATATAAACCCCCCGAACCCCTCGATTAGATTCCAGTCTGCAACTCACTCCCGGGTATCTGTTATTCTATATATAAACCCCCCGAACCCCTCGATTAGATTCCAGTCTGTAACTCACTCCCGGGTATCTGTTATTCTATATATAAACCCCCCGAACCCCTCGATTAGATTCCAGCCTGTAACTCACTCCCGGGTATCTGTTATTCTATATATAAAACTCCCCGAACCCCTCGATTAGATTCCAGCCTGTAACTCACTCCCGGGTATCTGTTATTCTATATATAAACCCCCCGAACCCCTCGATTAGATTCCAGTCTGTAACTCACTCCCGGGTATCTGTTATTCTATATATAAACCCCCCCGAACCCCTCGATTAGATTCCAGCCTGTAACTCACTCCCGGGTATCTGTTATTCTATATATAAACCCCCCGAACCCCTCGATTAGATTCCAGCCTGTAACTCACTCCCGGGTATCTGTTATTCTATATATAAACCCCCCCGAACCCCTCGATTAGATTCCAGTCTGTAACTCACTCCCGGGTATCTGTTATTCTATATATAAACCCCACCGAACCCCTCGATTAGATTCCAGCCTGTAACTCACTCCCGGGTATCTGTTATTCTATATATAAACCCCCCGAACCCCTCGATTAGATTCCAGCCTGTAACTCACTCCCGGGTATCTGTTATTCTGTATATAAACCCCCCGAACCCCTCGATTAGATTCCAGCCTGTAACTCACTCCCGGGTATCTGTTATTCTATATATAAACCCCCCGAACCCCTCGATTAGATTCCAGCCTGTAACTCACTCCCGGGTATCTGTTATTCTATATATAAACCCCACCGAACCCCTCGATTAGATTCCAGCCTGTAACTCACTCCCGGGTATCTGTTATTCTATATATAAACCCCCCGAACCCCTCGATTAGATTCCAGCCTGTAACTCACTCCCGGGTATCTGTTATTCTATATATAAACCCCCCGAACCCCTCGATTAGATTCCAGCCTGTAACTCACTCCCAGGTATCTGTTATTCTATATATAAACCCCCTGAACCCCTCGATTAGATTCCAGTCTGTAACTCACTCCCGGGTATCTGTTATTCTATATATAAACCCCCCCGAACCCCTCGATTAGATTCCAGCCTGTAACTCACTCCCGGGTATCTGTTATTCTATATATAAACCCCCCCGAACCCCTCGATTAGATTCCAGCCTGTAACTCACTCCCGGGTATCTGTTATTCTATATATAAACCCCCCGAACCCCTCGATTAGATTCCAGCCTGTAACTCACTCCCGGGTATCTGTTATTCTATATATAAACCCCCCGAACCCCTCGATTAGATTCCAGCCTGTAACTCACTCCCAGGTATCTGTTATTCTATATATAAACCCCCTGAACCCCTCGATTAGATTCCAGTCTGTAACTCACTCCCGGGTATCTGTTATTCTATATATAAACCCCCCCGAACCCCTCGATTAGATTCCAGCCTGTAACTCACTCCCGGGTATCTGTTATTCTATATATAAACCCCCCCGAACCCCTCGATTAGATTCCAGCCTGTAACTCACTCCCGGGTATCTGTTATTCTATATATAAACCCCACCGAACCCCTCGATTAGATTCCAGCCTGTAACTCACTCCCGGGTATCTGTTATTCTATATATAAACCCCCCGAACCCCTCGATTAGATTCCAGCCTGTAACTCACTCCCGGGTATCTGTTATTCTATATATAAACCCCCTGAACCCCTCGATTAGATTCCAGCCTGTAACTCACTCCCGGGTATCTGTTATTCTATATATAAACCCCCCGAACCCCTCGATTAGATTCCAGTCTGTAACTCACTCCCGGGTATCTGTTATTCTATATATAAACCCCCCCGAACCCCTCGATTAGATTCCAGCCTGTAACTCACTCCCATGTATCTGTTATTCTATATATCAACCCCCTGAATCCCTGATTCCAGCCTCTAATTCTATATTAAATTGTAAGGAATCTTACAACACCAGGTTACCATCCAACTGTTTTATTTGAAAATCACAAGCTTTCAGAGGCTTTCTCCTTCGTCAGGTGAGTGTGGGATGCTTGTGATTTTCAAATAAAACTGTTGGACTATAACCTGGTGTTGTAAGATTCCTTACATTTGTCCACCGCAGTCCATCATCTATATTAAATTGACTCTCGATGAGATTCCTGTCTGCCTTTCACCCACCAGGTGGGAGTGTCGATTGATCAGTTTGTGAGACAGTGTTCAGTGCCCCTGCGCCTTTAAGAGAACTCACCTGTGCCCCGCCCCTTTAAGAGGTGTGTCTGCCCTGGGAGAGGGGGCGGGGCATGGGATTCCCGTGACGTAACTGGATCTGTCTGTTGCAGTTTGTTGATACATTGCGTTCCGAGGAAAGATACATCGAGGGATCCCCAGGGGAGAGAGATCAAGGTAATCCAGGGGGAGAGAGATACATCGAGGGATCCCCAGGGGAGAGAGATCAAGGTAATCCAGGGGGAGAGAGATACATCGAGGGATCCCCAGGGGAGAGAGATCAAGGAATCCAGGGGGAGAAGAGATACATCGAGGGATCCCCAGGGGAGAGAGATCAAGGTAATCCAGGGGGAGAGAGATACATCGAGAGATCCCCAGGGGAGAGAGATCAAGGTAATCCAGGGGGAGAGAGATACATCGAGGGATCCCCAGGGAGAGAGATCAAGGTAATCCAGGGGGAGAGAGATACATCGAGAGATCCCCAGGGGAGAGAGATCAAGATAATCCAGGGGGAGAGAGATACATCGAGAGATCCCCAGGGGGAGAGAGATCAAGGTAATCCGGGGGGGAGAGAGAGATACATCGAGAGATCCCCAGGGGAGAGAGATCAAGGTAATCCAGGGGAGAGAGATACATCGAGAGATCCCCAGGGGAGAGAGATCAAGGTATCCAGGGGGAGAGAGATACATCGAGGGATCCCCAGGGGAGAGAGATCAAGGTAATCCAGGGGGAGAGAGATACATCGAGGGATCCCCAGGGGAGAGAGATCAAGGTAATCCAGGGGAGAGAGATCAAGGTAATCCAGGGGGAGAGATACATCGAGAGATCCCCAGGGGAGAGTGATCAAGGTAATCCAGGGGAGAGAGATACATCGAGGGATCCCCAGGGGAGAGAGATCAAGGAATCCAGGGGGAGAGAGATACATCGAGGGATCCCCAGGGGAGAGAGAGATCAAGGTAATCCAGAGGGAGAGAGATACATCGAGAGATCCCCAGGGGAGAGAGATCAAGGTAATCCAGAGGGAAAGATACATCGAGGGATCCCCAGGGGAGAGAGATCCATCGAGAGATCCCAGGGGAGAGAGATCAAGGTAATCCAGGGGGAGAGAGATCAAGGTAATCCAGGGGAGAGAGATCAAGGTAATCCAGGGGGAGAGATACATCGAGGGATCCCCAGGGGAGAGAGATCAAGGTAATCCAGGGGAGAGAGATACATCGAGAGATCCCCAGGGAGAGAGATCAAGGTAATCCAGGGGGAGAGAGATACATCGAGGGATCCCCAGGGGAGAGAGATCAAGGTAATCCGGGGGGAGAGAGATACATCGAGGGATCCCCAGGGGAGAGAGATCAAGGTAATCCAGAGGGAAAGATACATCGAGGGATCCCAGGGGAGAGAGATCAAGGTAATCCAGAGGGAAAGATACATCGAGGGATCCCCAGGGGAGAGAGATCCATCGAGAGATCCCAGGGGAGAGAGATCAAGGTAATCCAGGGGAGAGAGATACATCGAGAGATCCCCAGGGGAGAGAGATCAAGGTAATCCAGGGGGAGAGAGATCAAGGTAATCCAGGGGGAGAGAGATACATCGAGAGATCCCCAGGGGAGAGAGATCAAGGTAATCCAGGGGGAGAGAGATCAAGGGGGGGCGGGGGGGGGGGGGGGGGGGGCTGGGGGGAGGGGGGGGGGGGGGGGGGGGGGGGGGGGGGGGGGGGGGTGGGGGGGGGGGGGGGGGGGGGGGGGGGGGGGGGGGGGGTGGGGGGGGGGGGGGGGGGGGGGGGGGGGGGGGGGGGGGTGGGGGGGGGGGGGGGGGGGGGGGTGGGGGGGGGGGGGGGGGGGGGGGGGGGGGGGGGGGGGGGGGGGGGGGGGGGGGGGGGGGGGGGGGGGGGGGGGGGGGGGGGGGGGGGGGGGGGGGGGGGGGGGGGGGGGGGGGGGGGGGGGGGGGGG